>NW_020837960.1:24404737-24543799 GCF_003676395.1 Aethalodelphis obliquidens | reverse complement strand
ACACACACACACACACACACACACACACACACACACACACACACACAGTGACCAATATGGCTAGAATAGAGGGAATAGAAGAAGTTTCCTAGAAAATAAAGCCAGAGAAGTAATGTGGGAAAAAAGACTCTAAGAATAGGAGTTTCCTTGTTCGTCATGTGACAGACATCTTTTAAGTTTTCTGGGCCAAACCTTAGTCTTCTCTTTATCTAGCTTTGACTCATTTATCAGATCTCAATGGAATCATAAATTCCTAAGGAAAACCTTCTGAGCCTCACGTAGTTTAATGGCCAAGTCATGCACTCGTTATACCCTGTACTGTTTCATAATAACACTCAACATGAATAAAATATAATAATTTATTTGGTATTGTTTGCTCAATGCCTGTCTTCCCCCAATACAAATAAGCTCCAAAAGGTCAGAGCCGTGCCTCTCATGTTCATCTACTACATCCCAGTGCCTATCCCTGTGCCTGAAACTTAGTTGCTGGAAAAGTACCTGTCAAAAAAACAGTGAGTTCAGTAGAAAGTACGGCTTTTAGCTAGATCTTCAGCTGGTTCTTATACTAAGATATTAGTAATCAGTTCCTTTCTCCCCTATCTCAGGAAGGTACCTGGCCCTGAATGAGTAAGTAAGTAAAATCAGTACTTAATTCTTCTCACAAAGTGTTCCCCCTTTGTGAGTGGCTTCTTCTCAGGCTGAGCATCTCAGACAAAGAATGCCTCTGCAGTGGTCAACGACCCACAGTGAAGAGAAGGCCAGTGTGTGGTCACCACTTCATGACATTGGAGATCCAGTCACCATAGAAGTAGCCACTTTAGATCAGTTTGTTGGCTCCATTCTAGTTTTTACAAACCTAGATAATGCCTTTATGGTTTTCTCTGATCAAACTCTGCCTGTTGTAATGTTTGATTACAGTGACCACAGTCTTTCATAGTTCAAGAACCTCTAATTACAGAGTCCTTAGATCAAAAAGACATCCTATTGGTAATTTTTTCAGCATTTCTAGAACCATGTCTAGAAAACCAAGTTTCTTTTGTTATTCTAAACAGCATCTATTTGAGAACAATTTGAAGAATGTCTTGTTGAAGTCTGACAAAGACAGATTTGTGATATATCAAGTTTCCTTTTTTTGCACTGGTTGTTTCAAAAATCTGAATAGGATGCTTTAGATTTAACAGTTAATTGCTATGATAACATTTAATCTGATGATTCTGCAAATGCAGTGAGCTATGGAATATTGCTTGTTTCCATGCTTAGAAGCTCAGTCTGTGTTCTGATGCATACTTTACAACTTCTTCTGAAGGTTCTTATTATGTTTGAGTTTTGTTCTGGAAGTTTTACGAAGGCCTACTTGCGAAGAATGAAGCTTCTGACCATGACATCTTGGAGCCTGGAGAGATTGTAGTTCCTCTCCTTGAGGATAAAAATTAACTTTCTTCCCTGTTCAGAAGGATTTAGGAGATTATTACAAATTCACCAGGGTTTATGAAATCTTTTTTATTTCCTTCCATATTTCTAAAGCCTTGCCTTCAAAGAGAGCAAATTTACATCATTCCATAAGAAAAAGAAATTCATCTCTGATGTGATAAATTATTGTCATCCTAGTATTTTCTGCCTTCTTAACTTTTCCATGGAGATCTCAAGGGGCAGGCATGAAAGGTGTGGATTTGGGTGTGAAAAATGGGTTAAACCACTCATAAATGTGTGACATCTCCCAGTCACAAGAATAAGAAAAGGAAAATGACAAAATCCAGCCGCATATACACTCAAGTTTGTTTCTTGGAGAAAAGTGAATTCCTATTCTCCATGACTCCAGAAGTGTTGTGTGTATCTCTACTTAGAAATAGCTATAGCCTTTATCTTCAGGAAAACTATAAAACAAATTTCATTCATTTTGAACAGGATAAAGGTAAGAGAGGGGCAGGAAGGCATCTTTCAAGAATGACAGAAAGGGCGCAGAAAGCTATCTGGTCAGGTCCCATCAGAAGCACAGACCCTCCGTGTATTTGGAGGACACATTTTCTATATGCTCCAAATTAGTGCATTAGATGTGCCTTAGGAGGTGAGTGGTGAGGGGGAAAAGTTGATGGGAGAAGAATTCAGTGCAGGTCCCAGCTCTCCTGGACTGTTTATGATCTAAGAGATTTTCCCAATGGGGGCTTTTCAATTCTGTGTCTTACATACTTCAAAATATACATATCAAAAGTATCACATATTCCCTGTAGCAAACCTTGAAGCAAAAATTCTCCCTTAAATTGAGGCTTTTCACCTCTGACACGAGAAACTGTTAAACCCCTCTCAGCTGCCTGCGTGTCGTGGAGTATTCCATCCGCTCTGGCTCCATGAGTGATAACAGATATCACCCACACTCAGCTCTAGCTTTTCCTAAGGAAACGTTAATTCAGACTTTTCCCTTACTTCTCGTAAAGAACCCATAAAGCTTCCTTGACCACACAACAAAGAGATGTTCAAAAGCAAAGAAAATGATACCAAAATTGCATTTGTTGTTTTTTTTCTTTTTTTCTGCAGTTTTTAAAGCCTCTTTTCAATGCTCACCCCCCTGAACTATTTTCCTGAATTATCTCAAGTAAGAACGCTTTGTCCTGGCTTTGAACATTTTTCATCAGAAAGGGAACATTTTCAAGGAAAGGAGTCATAGATATTCTCTTAGGCATAAAATAGGCACTTTTGAAAAGTGAAAGACAGACTGGGTTTTTACATATGAGTTTACTCCATATTTTAGAATCCTTCTTGAAGTAAGTTTTTCAAGAGACCGTAGCTGCATTTCCACACCAGTATCTCAACCGTGTTTAAGCAACAGGGTAGGGCAGGATTCCTGGCACATCTGAGACTATTCTTGTGAAAAATTGCATTTGCTTTGCTTTTAGAGAGCCAAAGAATGTGATTAGGACTTCAACTTTTTCTTGCCCAATGATTTTGAAGTTTTATAATTTTTGACTGTGTGTATAGGTAATATATAGGCATACCTCCCTCTTTTTATTGTACTTCACTTTATTGCACTTTGCAGATATTGTGTGTTTTACAAATTGAAGGGTTGTGGCAACCCTGCGTTATCAGATGAGGTTAGCATTTTTTTTAGCAATAAATATTTTAAAATTTAAATACATTTTTAAGACATAATGCTATTGCACACTTAACAGATTACAGTGTAGTGTAACATTTTTGTGCACTGGGAAACCAAAAAATTCATGTGACTTGCTTCATTGTGATATTTGTTTTGTTTCAGTGATCTGCAACCGAATCTTCAGTATCTCAGAGTGTGTATATATAATTGGTACTTGCATATATACTGTAGATATGTAATATTCAGAAAGTTGTATTCTACTTCCACTGGACTTTTCTGTTTAATGTGCCCTTTTTTTAACTTCCTTTTGTCTTATATCTCAGAAAGTGAAGGATGTCATTAAATTCATTAAAGGACAAGATGATACACAACAGAAATTGCCCAAACAATGCGTTAGACCCTGTGGCAGAAGTATATAGACATAGGGGGTGGTGGAAAGAGTGCTGGGTTTGGCATCAAATAGAAGTAGATTTGAACTGAACCTTAGCCCTTTTCTAGTACTATGTTCTAGGGGCAATTTCTTTAACCTCTGTAAGCCTCAGTTTATTTATTTACAAAATAAAGCTAATAATACTGCCTATATCATAGGGTTGTTACAAAGATTGGACTGAATATTTCGAAAATACCTAGCTTAATGGCTGCCTATGTGCGCTTACTAAAATAGTAGTTTGACTTAATACTGATAATTGTAATGGCCCAACAGGAGTGTTGCAAGAGTGAGTATGCAGCTTTGGTGCATAAAAATATGTTGGTATGTGAACCTGTGAGAGCCACAGCTCGTAAGCGTCTCATCCACACTCTGATCTTCCACATCCTTGAGGTACAGGAGGATGTCCGTCCGCCATAGGAGGGCAGATTGGTCCTGTGGCAGCTGTGACACGCGCTGCAGCTGGCAAGTGGTAGAGTGCTCGGGAATAGCAGAAAACAGGTGTGGTACCTGCTGGTTTGCAAGCTCAGAGGAAGGCCTGTTGGTCTCTGGATAGCCTTAAACTATGCCTCCAAGAACTCAGATCCAAAAGCACAGTCTTATTTTTTTTTAACCTTTATTTATTTATTACTATTTTAAGCAATTTATTTTATTTTATTTATTTTTGGCTGCGTTGGGTCTTCACTGCTGCATGCAGGCTTTCTCTAGTTGTGGTGAGCGAGGGCTACTCTTCGTTGCAGTGCCTGGACTTCTCATTACAGTGGCTTCTCTTCTTGCAGAGCATGGGCTCTAGGCGCATGGGCTTCAGTAGTTGTGGCACGTGGGCTCAGTAGTTGTGGCTCACGGGCTCTAGAGCATAGGCTCAGTAGTTGTGGCGCACGGGCTTAGTTGCTCCGTGGCATGTGGGATCTTCCCATACCAGGGCTCGAACCCATGTCCCCTGCATTGGCAGGCGGATTCTTAACCACCGCGCCACCAGGGAAGTCCCCCAAAGCACATTCTTAACCATGTGATTTCTCAAGAGAGACTTCTACGTTACCTCCTAGAGGTGCCTGACTTTACATTCCCAGGCACTTGACAAATGCCCTGAATTTCCCATCATATTCCTCCATCATGCACAAGGCACCTGTGCAAATTGTTCCCAGCCATTACACTGGCTTCCAACAAGCTGGAGATGAGTTCTAAACTCACATAGCAACTTCGGATAAATGCCAGTACTTGAGTATCCATTGGGGTTAAATCATGCTGATTGTCACCTCGTCTTACTGAGAATGGAGTAGGGATATCAATCAATCAATCAGTCAATTGATCAATATATACCACCGTCCAGCTGCACCAGGAGCGTCACTTTACACAGATGTGAGCTGAGTGTGAGCATTCCCTACTCATTCTGCATCCTCACAATCTTGACCCAGTACTTACTCCCCATTCCACAGCCAGTGGGTCCATCTATCCTGGAGACCTGCTCAGGCTTTAACTAAAACACAGCCTGCTTAGAGGGCTGTGATATTCATCCTAACCTTTTCAGATTTTTCCAGGCGGTGGATACCATAATCCATTCTCTCAGTCACAGCTAGAATCTAGCTGTAAATGCAGATATCCCAGAATCACAACCTAATATTTATTTCATTGTCCACAATCTCTGTGCCTTATATACTAGATTGGAATTCCTAGTATTGATGCTTCCTGAAATAATATCTACTCTTTGGATATAATTTTGTCTGGAGCTTCAACTCTGTCTTACAGGGGGCAACAATTGCAGGTGGGTTTGTCCCCCAAAGCATGTACTTTGCTTTAGTGAGCAGAGCCTTTCCTGACCTCAGCTCATTAGGCCTTCACATTAGTGTACGGTTCCTGCCTGTCCCCAGTAGACCTGAACCTATTATTACACCGGACAAGTTAGGTATCTTTCTAGCCAGCTGTAGATAAAAATTCTAATCACACCATCATCACATATATAATGTTTGGCTTATAAACTCCAGTTAGCTTTCCCTAACCACCAAAATATCACATCTTCAATGACTTAAGTCACCATCACCAAGTGTTTCCATAACACATTTTGCATGTACCTCTTACTGCATTTCTTCTGTGTTTTATCATCATTTGTAAATCATTTCCCTTAGAGGATAAGTTCTTGGAGTACAGGCAAAGTGTCTAAATTACCTTTATGTCTCTAGTTCTAACACATAGTAGGTACTTAATGGATGTTCATTAAACAAATGGATGAATAAGGTACTCTTAAATTTCATAATTCTACAATCTATTAACTAACTCATTTAATTCTGAAGTCAATAAAAGGCCAAAAGGTAGAGCGAGGGATTACATACACTTTGTCTCTTTGTTCCTAATGCTTTTTCCATGACAGTGAGTTGTTGCTCTGTCTCTGTTTTATTAATTTTAACAACAAAAACAAAATAGATGTAGCTGCCATTTATTGAGTACTTGCTATTAGCCATGTACCACACTTAGGGATTATTCACATAAGCTCAGTTAATCTTCCTTCACATCCTGCCTTATTTCCACATTAAAAAATAGGAAACAGTAATGTTTCTGTTCTATCCATGCCTGAGAACCAGGGCTTATTGGGTGAGGGAGAAACATTCTCTTTTTCCAAGAGTCCTTGTGTAGAACTTCATTTTCAGTTGATACTCTGGGCAGAGTTCACTCCCTGAGCACACTAAACTTGTCCTATTCTCTCTTCCTATACCAGAAGCAGACCAGAATCAAGAGATGCAACAAAGATATGGATCTGATTTTCTAAATTTATTGCAGAATAAGACTTCTGATCTCACTAGTATGTCATAGCTAAAGCTATTATACTTTGACTTTAGTTGGCTATTCAGGAGTGGAACACATTTTCAGTCCCTTCCCTTAGTGTCACAGTTATCAGACATCTTTGAGCAGTGGCTACATGAGTGCTCAGGAAGAAAGAGGATGACCATTCAGTTAGATCATCTGGATCAACCATGGCAGTCAGTAGGATGGCAAATATTGTAGACAGGTCAACCGTCAAGCATAGTCTGCTGCCCCAGTCAGAGAACTGGATTTCGCTTGTGTGGATAGCAAATAATCTGGTCCTTAACTTTGATCTGCATATACTTTACAAAGGGGGATTCAGAGTCTTCAGACCAAAAATATTGCATACTAACTCTCAGATCTCAGACGTAGAGCCCTAATGCAATTTTTTACCGTGGAGAAGTAACATCTTAGAAAACAAAACATAATTTGCCAAGAATAACTCAAATAATGCAAGCTCTCATATTAGCGTGAAGGTAGCAAATTGGCTCTTTTCCCTTAGTTTTGAATTTGACTTTGAAACCATACTAACATACTTGCAAGCATAAAATCCATAAAGAAGGTAAAATCCAGCCGAGTCTAGGCTGGAAAGAGTCTAGCAACAATACCCTTTCTCCTGACAGCAGGTGAGGTCAGGGAGCTCCTGTGAAGATGTGGGGTGAGATGCACCAGTGTTGGGTAGTGGCAAATAGCTTAATTTTGCTGTTACTTGAATTTTTTAAAACATGAAAAACCTTGGCATCTTTGCTATTGGTGAAAAATGACAACCTTGTTCCCCTAAAACAGCAGGCTCCAGGAGCTTCTCCGTGGAGCATAACTCATCTCTGCAGAGTGAGGTGAGAGCAGGCAGAGGAGGAACGTCAGATTCAGATGAATGCATTCAGCTGTCTTCTAAATAAAAAAAAAATGTGCTCTTTAGCGCTAGGAAAAGCCCCATGCTTCAAAACCTCAGCTTCATTTTCAGTCTTGAACATCAAACTCGTAATCTTTGTTCCTCATTTGTACATTTTTCCCTGAAGGATTAGACTTTGGATCTGAGATTCCCAGCCCCTTTACCATGTCAGTGCTCGTAACCCATCCGTTTAAATTGGGAAGGGCCTCCACTATCAAAAATAATAATGAAAATGAAAAAAAAATGCATCCACATTACAATACTAGTGATTATGGTACTGGAAAATATCTCATGTAATCACCAGGCAACCTTCAGCAGTCACCAGCAATAGCCAAAATTTGAAACACATCGACCATCACATATATAATGTTTAGCCTACAAACTGCAACCACCAAGAGCTGCTAAAACCCCTTCCCCACCTCCACCACGTATCTTATCACCAACTGTCATTCAAAATCCATGAATAAATAACACGAAGTGCTTCTTCATTTTCCCTCTACTTTAATTTTGTTTTCTGATTAAAGGAAGCCAAAGCACTGTCTGGTTTACACATATCCAAACACGATGTATAAGCAAATTTAATGAACTTATCCATGTATATGGACATGCTTTCTTACATAGGAAAAACAATAAGCTAAAATAGATTCATGCAAACACATTGCAGTTGTCTTTCATTTGGCGTAAAAGTTTGGCTCAGCATATAAAAGCTATATTAAAGGAGTTAGTTAGATGTGGTAAATAACTTGAACAAAAGAGACTTCGCTTATTATTAATAAAGCTAGAGAGGAGGCAGACTCAAAGTTCAGTGAGATTTATATTCTCTCTGAAACATGGCAATGTTTTAAACAAGATAATGCCATTTCCTCCCCTTCAGGAAACAGCTATCAGTTCATGAGTCACTGTGTAAGCGTTCTACGACTGGGCTCCTAAATGCCATCCACCAGCTGTTGCCCAAACTTATGAAATCCTTGCCAACGTCACTTCAGGACTGAAATTTCTACCTTTTAATTTTCTTCCCCTGGAACAAAATGAAAAAGGTAACATGCTTGCATAGACTTGTAGAATTTTATGACAGGGACAAGAACAAATGAAAACATTTTTGTGATAATTTATTCTGAACAGTTGTATTAATAATGTTTTTCTGATTAATGATTAGGCTTTTCCAAAGGAAAAACCACAGTGAATCTTTTTTAGCCCCAGTTTAAACAAAATTATTCTTTATCTGAGGCAACTCCAGATGGTTCATTTAGAATTACCAAGATTATATATATGTGTGTATATATTATATATTATATTGTATATTATATATATATATGTTATGTATTAGATATGTATGTTTCCAGAAACCTCACAGATTTCATTTTGGCTACCGGCATTTTATTTGATCACCAACTAATGACTTCTAATTTAATCATTGTGCCAGGCTCATATATTCAAGTAATGTTATCATTCAAAGTGAGTAAGTATATTGGGAAGTTTTTCTTTTTCCATTTTTGTATTAAGGTATAATTTACACACAGTAAAAATAGATTGTTTTAGTGTACAGTTTCTGTGAGTTTTGACAAATGTATTTAGCCATGTGTCCACTACCGCAATTAAGATGTGGAAAGGTTCTATCACCCCGCAAAATGCCCCTTGTACTTTGTAGTCAACTCTTTTCCCCACCCCCAGCACTTAGCAACCATGGATGTGTTATCTGTCCCCGTAGTTTTGTCTTTGATGAAAGAATGTTATACAACTGGTATCTTAGAGTATGCAGCTCTTTGAGTCCGGCTTCTTTCATTAGAAAAATGCATCTAAAATTCATCCACATTGTTTCATGAATCAGTTCATTCCTTTTTACTAGGGAATCGTATTCCATTGTAGAACTGTACCACAATTTGTTTATCTGTTTTCCAGCAGAGGGATATTTGGGCTGTTTCCGTTTTATAGTGACAACAAATAAAGCTGCTAAAAAACATTCACATACCAGTTATTGAATGAATGTAGGTTTTCATTTCTTTGAGAATTCCAGTTGCTCTAAATCCTGACCAACACTTAACATTATCAATGAGATTCTATATTTTTAATAAAAATATCCATGAATCTGTAAGCAACCAATTCAAAGTCTTTGATTTTGAATGAATATGATTTTTTACTGCAAAGAAAAATATAAATCGCAGCAGAAACCTTTATTTGCTCCCTAGTTGAGTGTTTTGCCTTGTCCTAACTTTTTTAGTTTCTGGAATTCTGCTTAATTTGAAACATTATCTTATTTAAAGTCCACAGAGTGGAGGCTGCTGCAGATTCTTTTTTGTCTTCAGAAAGCACTGCCCAGTTTCCCTGGTACTTGGAAGAGTGATCCTTTCTTCTTATACTTTGAATACAGTAGGTTAAGTCCAGTTGAAGAATGCAGAATATGAAAAACAGAGCATTCTAAAAAAATCATAGTAAAGATTCTGCAACCTGTAAGGAACCAGACTACATCTATTTTGCAACTCCCTCTGCCCCACTTCTTAGCCACCCAAAATGGACTCTTAGTCACAATTTTTCAAAAATAACTGCTTTGTTATAATTCACATAACTTAAAATTCACCATTCTAAGGTGTACAGTTTAGGTGTACAGTCTAAGGTTTTTAGTATATTAACAGTTGGAGTTATACATCCATCCTTACTAATTTTAGAATGTTTTCACCATCCCAGAAGAAACCCCATACTAGTGAGCAGTCACTCCCCATTTCCTTCTCTCCAGCCCCTGGCAATCACTAATATACTTTCTATGTCTATGCATTTACCTATTCTGGACATTTTATATAAATGGAATCATACAATGTATGGCCTTTTATGTTGGCTTTTTTCACTTAGCATAATGTGTTCAAGGTTCATCCATGTTGCAGTATGAATCATTAATTTTTATGGCCAAATAAAATTCCATTGTGTAGTTGTACTATATTTTGTTTATACAGTCATCACCTGATGATTATTTGGGTTGTTTCCACTTTCTGGCATTATGATTGATGATGCTCTGAGCATTCAGGTACAAAATTTTCTGTGGATACTAGATTTTAAATTCTTTTGAATATATAGTGAGGAGTAGAATTTGCTGGGTCATATGGTAACTCTTATGTTTAACATTTTGAGGAATTGCAAACTGTTTTTCCACAATGGCTGTACTAATTTACTGTCCCACCAGCAAAGTGTGACAGTTCCAATTTCTCCATATCCTACTCAACATTTGTTATTGTCTGTATTTTTTATTTTAGCCAACCTAGTGGGTGTGAAGTGGTATCTCACTGTGGTTTTGATTTGCTTTTCTGTAATGACTAATGATGTTAAGCTTCTTTTCATGGCCTTATTGCCCACTTATATATCTGTCTTCTCTGGAGAAATGTCTGCTCAAATTCTTTGCCCATTTGTAAATTAAATTGTGTTTTTAGTGTTGAGTTTAAGAGTTCTTTATGTTGTCTAGATACAAGTTCCTTATATATATATATATATATAATTTGCAAATGTTTTCTCCATTCTGGGGGTTATCTTTTTACTTTCTTTATGGTTTCCTTTGAAGTACAAAAGATTTAAATTTTGATGAAGTCCAATTTATTTTATTTTATTTTTTTCCTTTTATTGCTTTGCTTTTGGTATCATGTCTAAAAAAAAAAAAATTGCCTAACTCAAGGTCATGGAGATTTGCTCCTATGTTTTTTTCTAAGCATTTTATAGTTTTAGCTCTTACATTTAGTTCTGTGATCCATTTTTTGTTCACTTTACTTATTTATTTAAAAAGCAAACTATACACATTGTTTCCACATTTCTCATTATCCGCTTCAGAGTTTGCAGATAAGGATGGTCAGATACACCTATTTGATTATGCCATTGTGGTTCAATTCACTGCCAACTTACTTCTGCTTTGAGAGTGTCATCTGTCCTGTCAGTTCCACAAAGGAGAGCAAGCTAGAAGTGCAAACCCCCAAGTGAATGCTTTTTCTTTTCACAAAACTTTCTTTCAATGTCTTTCAATTCTACTTCTTTTTCTCCAAGATTTTGAAAACATGAAATTTATATATAATTAAAAAATACCACTCCTGATTATATTTCTATTATGCAATAGTTTAAGGATCTCTAGCAATTGAAACATGGAGTTATAAAATTAGGATGCTCAGTATTTTAATCCTTTTGTGTCCCTAAAACTAAAAGAGGAACTGCAAATACAAAGCATTGAAAGACACTCATACTATTCAAAACATCACATGGCTTTACACCAATTATCTGGAAAATTGTCTCTTTTCCTTTTTTTTTTTTTTTTTAATTTTTTGCTTTGCCAAACAGAGATCTAGCTAATAAATTACTCTTTCCTGTCCCAGTTTCCCTATTGAAAATGAGGACACTGGTACTTATTTCCTACTCATCTTAAGGGACTAATGCTGAGTTTGACAAACATAAGAAATTTTGCCTCTGAACTTCTAGAAAGAGACAGTGTGGCGAGCCCAGAGTGTCACTAGTGCAGGGAAGAATCTCCATACTGTGTGGGGTGCATGTTCTGATAAATAAAGAACAGACTAGTCTTTTCAAATACAACAAAAATATCTGAGAACACTGCCACAGAGAGGGGTGTTAATCAGCTTCTCCATCCTACATGTCAACACAGAATCTGCTTGGAACTAAGCATTTAGGACCATCACAAAATCTTGCCCTTTGTGTGACTTCTGCAAATTAGCAAATCATTGCTCCATGCTAAGACTCCTCTCTGCTCTCCTAAGCAAATGCTCTTAGCATTGTGATTTGAAAATTCATCTTTTAAGGAAGAAACTCCTTGGTCTTATTCTTGAAGATGAATAAATACCATATCATGGCAAGATCTACAATTTACTGTAGGATAAGAAAAAGTATAAATTTATATATATTTATTTGTATCTTTAAAGGAAGAGCCAATGGTGAAATGATCCATTTTAGGACTGATTTGATTAAATAAAGAAATTAGAAGACTGAAAGCTTCTAGCTTTCAAAGCACAATATTGTCATTGTTGTGTTTTTATGTTGCTTTTTTATTTTCAAATAATTGAAACCATAACAACACAGAAAGTATATTTCATGAATCAAGAAAATGAAAATATAGCTGGTGCATGAGTGAGGTGGTGTTTATTACTTTTATGTGCTATGTCATTTCACTTTAGATCTTGAAAGTCCCCTGAGTTACTTTGGGGGAAATTTGCTGTGAACAACGCAAAGAATTTTTTTTCTGACATCAGGTGTATCTAATAGTCATAAGAGCTATAAAAAGAGCAGCAGAAGAAAAATATTCTAATGAATAAGTTTCATACACGTCAGAAAGACTGCTTAATGTAAAACTGTTTGGGGAAAACAGAGGGTTAAGTCTGTTCTTTGCCCCTTCCCTGAAAATGGATGCGCTTGTTTTGAGAAGCACAACTCTTATTGGTATTTCTGTTGACCTGAATTTATTTTTGGTCCTAACTCCTGAGAAATATTACTGGGATTTAATTTTTAAATCCATTGGCTATCTCCAAATACTAAGTTTAATTTAGTTTAAGAAACATTTAATCTGTTTATTACCTATCTGGTTTAATGTCAAAGTATCCACTGCATTTTGGTATTAGTCTCACCTCTTTGGGGTCTGCCATGGTTCCTTCTCTCTCAGATACTTATTTATATGTCAGAGAAAACTGGAATTGTATATCTTCAAGCATAAAAGAAGGAGTATTTCTTGTCCTTTCAGCTCACTCTGGCTTTATTTTCTGTTTTCCAAGGAAGAAGCCATCAAAAATTAATGTTGAGAGATAACAAGTATCTTGGCTACTCAAGTCAGTAGCAAAAATAATAATTTTTTCATGGCCTTTGTACTTCTATACGTGTAAATTATTCATGAAGTGCCAGTTTGGGTAAAATTCAGTTCAATGATAGATTTGAGCCAGCACCAGAACATTTGCTGGGGAAAGCTACAATATCATAGGGCTTCAACATTTAGTCATGCAGTTAAAATGTATCTCTACTCCTTCACTCTGGAACTCAGCTTCTTGAAATTTGTAAGTTAAAATTTCAGCGAGAGCCAGTTATTTTCTAAACTGGAATTGACCTTTCGTATTGAATTATTAAAGATGGTAGCCCCTAGGGATCTACCAAGAAAGAAGAACGGCGTTTTGCCTGAAAATCAGTTAACTTATTTTCCATGTCCTAAGAAGAGAGACAGAAATTACAAGCGAGTGCCCACTCAGCTCTCCAAGATATGCATTTAGCTGCAGTCCCAGAAAAAAGGGAAGGGAATAACCAGGGCCACAGTGGGTGTTCCTGTGGCTTCGGAGAACAAAGAACAAAGCCATTTATACTGTCCTCCAGAGGATCCCCTCCACCTAGTGTACTCTCATTTGTCTCAAGGTAACAAACATTCAGGTAAAACTAACTTTGTTTTTGGTCCAAGCCCCTGAAAGGAAGGAGCCACCATTAAAAGTCACACGACTTGTTTATGCCTTTCCAAGTGATTTCTTAGAGATAAGTTGAATCTCTTTGATCTGGCTCCAGTGAAGTACTTTTAAGCAGTTCAGCATTAAAATGATCAGAAAGGAATTCGGTAAAGTAGTTCAGAACAAGGCTTATTGGATGGTGGAGATGAGAAGGTACAACCAGAAACACTAAAAGGGGAAATCAAGTGAATGAAATGGGAAGCCAGTGGGAGAAAGTTCATTACAGGTTTTCAACTTGGAGTCATGATTGACGGACATGAAGAAATAGTCCAGAAAAACCTTGTTTTTGTATAGTTCAACAAATGATGTGGGAGTGGGGATTGTCATAAAATATTTCAAAATACAGGAATGTCCTTACGAAACACATTATGCAAAACAAATTTAAGTAACTAAACTGACATCTCTTCCATCAGTGTGTCTTATCTTAGTGCTTATTTTCCCTTATTATTTTAGGGAAAATTGATTTCAAATGGAATTTTCCAAATTGTCATGACCTTCGGAATTAAGCTTGGGGATAAATCTCAAAGGAAAAAAGCTGAAAACACATAAGTTATTCTAATGCCTTGGATTGTCTTTCACTCTATTTATATCCTCTTCTGGGAATAAAAGTGGATGGCTCAATCAAGAGGCTTTTTTCCCCAGTACATCAATGAGGTCAAAGACCTGTTGGGCATCACTAGAAAAGTAGTATAAATTAAACATATTTTCACTTCTATGTGAAACCATGATTCTGTATACCTGTACCTCAACCAAGATCCAGAGAAAGCCCAGAAGAGGACAATTATAGGAAGACAACAGGGGAGAAAGTCATATGGCACAAACTGAAACAAAACATGCTAAGTAAGGATGTGATTGGACTCAGTAGAGTCCAAGTTGATTTGGGGAGGGGTGCATGGGACACAGTATTCTTAGTGCTGAAGTTTATATCAAGGAGGACCACTCCAACAAAACTCAGCCCCTTAGCACACTTTCAAGACTCCTTGTTATCTGGCCCCTTCTTCCCTCTGCAGGCGCCAGGATTCTCTTTCCTAACCTTCTGTCTCCAATCCCACTTCTACCATACCTAAGTTCTAGCTGTCCTGAACTTCCTTCTGTGCTCCAGGTGTGTTGTGCTCTCCCCAGACTTTTGATAATATCATCTCTGACAGTTGCTGTTTCCTCTAGGACACTATCACTGTACACCCTAATCAGCGTAAGATATCCCTTGAAGTAGTCCTAATTTAAGGTGTCTTCTTAGCTCATGTGGGTGCATGAGTCAAATTAGGCCAGTCCGAGTCTCTCTTGGGAATTTGGTTTGGAATCTAAGATAATAAGCCATTTCATTTCTTACTGGAAATGAGAAATGAGGTAAACGCATTTGGGCTTCCAATGTGGGGCATCCATATTCTGCCATATGCATGGAGAAATGATGGTGATGTTGATAAAATCCAAGCTGCAGAGAATGAAAAAGATGCCCAGAAAGAAGCCAGTGTGCTAGATCATGTGATTTCAGGAAGATAAAGAAAAAACCCAGCTGCCGTTCTTCCTGACAGCTCTACTTCCTACCCTTTGGGTTTCCTGAGAATTACCTCTACACATATGTTAAATGACCAGTTTTTGCTACCCTAAGTGGGTTCCTGTTACTTGGTACCAATGATTCTAGACTCAGACAGTCCTCCTGTGTGTGCTTGTAGCACTCTGTCCTTCCTCTACCATTACAGTTGCCACTACTTTGCATTTGCTTATTCATTGACCTAATATTTTCCCTCAGCTGTGCCTCCATAGGACAAGGAGTAAATGTGTCAGAGTCACAAAATCTATCATGGTGCATTTTAAATATAAGAAAATAAATATTTGTTGAATGAGTGATTTCTTAGAAAGCCCATCTTTATGCTTCTTGACTTGAGTGGACCATGGAACATTCTCAATTTTCTTTCCTGTGTGGCTGTCTAAGGTTTCAAGTTAAGCCATCGCTTTTGATTCTAAACATCAGTCCAATGTATAACAAGAGGAAAAAATTCTTTATGTAGGAGTATTGTTTAAGAATTCTTCATGAATTTGTGGAGTATTAGCTGATGTCATATTAGAGAGCTACACAGGCTTTTAGGTTTTGTCCCCAATTTAAGACAGGAAAAATATGGAACAGTTGTCAACACACAAATAAGGAACATGAAGTTTTTTAAAAGGAACCCAATCTTTTTATTTGGCAACTGGGCCTTGGTTGCTTACCTGATTGAAGATCAGAATCACCTGGAGAACATTTTAAAAATACAGATTTTGGATTCTACCACAATTGCAATGAAAATTGTTATAAAGCTCTTTGAATGATTCTGAGTCCCAGGGAATTTTCTTGACCACATTGCCCTGAGTTCCTCTTAGATCAGGTTAGAAAAATATCTTTAGAAGTTATAGACATCCACAATACAAAAATATATAGATGAGACCTTACATGGGAATGGGAATGCTATTACCCATTCATTCCATTCATAAATAATTTATTGAATAGTTCCTCTATTTACTTTAAGAGTCTTAAGAGCACGTTCAATGTAGAATTGGAGTTTTAAGGTTAACCTAAGAACAGCATGCTTGTAAGAAAACAATAGCAATTCTCAAACAATTTCTTCATCTCCTTAACCAATTAGATTTCTGCAGTGAATACATGTCTGAATATGAAATTGCACCACTGGCATTTAGATTGTAAAAAAATTCCTCAGTGTTTAACCAAACCCAAATGCCATTCTCAATTCTGTCTCTACAGAAATTTTTTGGATTGAGAAGAGCTCCAACTGAAAAGGGAAGTCAGTGGGCCCTTATAGTCCCTGGGTCTCTGAAACAAATGTGAAACATGCAATTATAACACTTCTAGAAAACAACATGGGAGAAAATTTTCAGAATCTAGGGCTAGGTGAAGATTTTCTAGTCTCGCCATTAAAATCAGAGTCCAGAAGAGGGAAAATTGATAAATTGGACCTAATCAAAATTAAAACTTTTGCCCTATGAAACTGATGTGAGAGGGTGAGAAGACAAGCTGCAGACTGGGAGAAAATATTTGCAAACCGTACATGCAGCAAAAACTTGTATCCAGACTATATAAGACTTGCAAAATTTAACAGTAAAAAAAGAAATCGAACAATCCAGTTAGAAGATGGACAAAGGCTATGGACAGACATTTCATTGAAGAGAATGCAAAGAAGCACATGAAAAGATGTTCAACATCATTAGTCATTAAGGAAATGTAAATTAAAGCCACAATGAGATATCACTACACAGCTATCAGAATGGCTACAATAAAAATTAGTGATAACAGCAAATGCTGATGAGGATACAGAGAAACTGAATCACTCATTCTTTGCTGGTTGGAATATAAAATGGCACAGCCTCTCTGGAAAGTGAGGCAGTTTCTAATGAAACTGAACTTGCCATATGACTCAATAATAGTACTCCTGGGCATTTACCCCAGAAAAATGAAAAAAATGTATGTTACATGAAATCATGCACAAGAACATTCATAGCACCTTTATTAATAATAGTCAAAAACTGAAAACAATTCAGAAGTCCTTCAGTGGATGAATAGTTAAACAGTATACCCATACCATGGAATACTACTGAGCAATACAGAGGAACGAACTATTGGTATGTACAATGTGGTAGAGAGAAAAATGTCCCCCCCCCCGCAAAAAAAAGATGTATGCTGTCTAATCCCTGGAACCAGCGAATATGTTATATTACATGGCAAAAGGGACTTTGCAGGTATAAAGTTACAGACCTCAAAATAAGGAGATACATTGAATTATTGGGTAGGTCCAATCCAGTCACATGAACTCTTCAAAGAATTTTCTCTGGCTGGAGTGGGAGTGATGCATCAGAAGAAGTCAGAGAGATTCCAAGTGGGAGAGGGACTCATCTGCTATTGCTGGGGGCAGGCCACATGGAAAGCATTAAAAAGGATGCAGGCAGGCTCTCAGGAAAAGACTGTCTCGCGGCTGACAGCCGGCATGGAAATTGTAACCTTTGTCCTACAAGTACCACAAACTGAATTTGGCCAACAACTTGAATGAGCTTGGAACCACTTTATCCCCAGAGCCACCAGAAAGGAACACAGCCTTGATTTAGGCCTTGAGAGGTTCTAAGCAGAGGTCCAGTTGAGCTGTTGCTGCACTTTTGACCTTCAGAAATGTGAGATAATAGATGTGTGTTGTTTTAAGTGACTGAATTTGTGGTAACTTGGTACAGCAACAATAAAAAACTAGTATAGCAATAACTTAGATGGATCCCAAGGGAAGTTTGCTGAGTGAAAAAAAAGCCAGATAACTGGTTCCTAAAGGTTAGGAGGAAGTGGGGAGGGAGGTGGAGGTGACTGTAAATGGGAAGCATGGTGGATCCTTGTGGTGACGGAATTATTCTGTAACTTGACTGCAGTGGTGGTTACACGAATCTACACAAGTGATAAAATTGCATACAACTAAATACATACACACTCATGAAGGCTTGTAAAACTGGTGAAACCTGGATAAGGTCAGTGGACTGTATCAGTGTCAATATCCCAGTTGTGATGTTACCCTATAGTTAAGACAGTAGCATTGGGGGAAACCAGATTAAGGGTACGTGGGGATCTCTCCATATTATTTCTTAGAACTACATGTGCGTCTACAGTTATCTCAAAGTTGAAAGGCTGATTAAAAATGATTTAATAGGTATAAAATACATATGTTAAAAGTAATATTTTATTACATTATTTTATGTATTTATGGTACAAAAACATTATCTTCACTTAAAAATTTAATATAGTGAAAAACAATAGGTTTAAATACGTTAGAACATCAGAGCTTTCACTTCAAAATGAGCTGAGGAGTAAAGTGATGTTCAGCCCTACCAGTTTCTTGTTCACTTGCATTTGGAATGTTAGAGTTGTCTTTCAGCAATACTTTTTCTGCAGAAATCTCTTTAGAGGACATTTGCCCCTTTGGTGACAAATAGTTTAGTTAAAACTAGATAATAGAATTCACAAATCCACTTAACATAATAAGTTAGCTCTTTGTTGTGGCTATAACAAATTACCACAGATTGAGTGGCTTGAACAACACAAATTTATTATTTTACGTTATGGAGGTTGGAAGCCTAAAATGGGTCTCATTGAGCTAATATCAAGGTGTCAGCTGGGATGTGTTCTTTATGGAGGCTGCAAGGGCGATTCTGTTTCCCTGACTGGTCAGCTTCCAGAGGTTGTTACATTCCTTGGCCTGTGGCCCCCTTCCGGCAGTCACATCACTCTGACCTCTTGTCACATCTTTCACTGAGACTCTCCTGCCTCCCTGTTTCATTTATTATAAGGACCTTGGTGATTACATTGGGTCCACCCAGATAATCTCCCCATCTCAAGATCCTTAATCAGATCACTGAAGTTCCTGTTGCCACGTGAGGTAACCTATTCACAGGTGCCAGGGTTTCCTGGACAGTTCTGGGGGGCCGTTGTTCTGCCAGCCACACAGGACATACACAAACTGCAGCATGTTGCAGTGTGCAGAATGCGTACAGATGTGTGAGGACTCAGCTGTCACCAATCTGTTGTGGCCCCGGCATGCCCCTCAGGTTATCTCATGTACTAAGTCCCATGACCATTTCAGATGCAAACTAGAGAAGGCATCAGCTTTAATTCGTGAATTAAATATTGCGAAGGCTTAATATCTTTTAATTTTTTTAGTTTATACATGATTGTAAATAGACATTCTAACCTTCTCTCTCCATGCCTCACTTGATTGCCGTGGACCCCTGAAGTCAAGGGCTCCCAGTTGGAGGCCACTGCTCTCAATTACCAGTATTTAACAATTCCTCACATCTGTGCAGCAACATACAATTTACACACTGTGGTCATAGTGTTTCACTTTGTGGGATTGTTAATTCCACAAAGATAACACTGAGAGGTATATATGGTTTCTACTATATAGGTGGGGTTTTCCAAGCTCAGAGAAGTTCAGGAACTTGATGATGGACAAAGCTAAAAAACCGGCTGAGTGAAGAACTGCACTTTACACCAAAGCTCCCAGTTCCTCCACGACGCTGAGGACCAGTTCTGGGTATAGAAGGAGCAGGTTTTCAGTATCCAGGGAGAGAGCATCCTGAATTGTCAGGAGGCAGCAGTAGTAATGGCAGTGAAAGCAGACAGCCTGGTTCAAAATGCAGAGTAATTTCACATTAACTTCTGAGATGGCAGCTGCTTTCCTCATGGTCAGAACCTCTGCACAACCGAGACCAAGTCCAGTAACAAAAATCACTGGGGCTCGAAGAAGCCGGGACTGTGCAATAAAGAAAGGCTGTATTGTTCTGAGCACATTTTCTTTCCTTTTCTTTTGTATTTCATGAGGTCACAATAGTTCTAGGGGTTTTTTTTGCTCTTTGGGTTTTTTTTTGTTTTTTCCTGTGGCTGTCTTTTGGAGAGGACATTACAAATGATAGTGATTCCATGACAGACATTCTTTCTTCCTAAATGGCTCAGAGAACTCCAGAAGATACAAGGCTATTTTTATTCACTGGGGCTTGGGAGTCACAGTGAGACAGAGCTGCGGAGCTGGTGTCCTTCTGATAAAGGGAACAAATGCATTCATAAGCCATCTTGAAAGGATGAAATGAGCTCATGGAAAATCAGGGAGAAGCAGATGTAATTATATAGAGAATCACAAGACATGAGCTTAGAGATAATTCAGAACAGCATGACTGAGCAGCAGAAGGATATGGAAATTTGTAACTGATAAACAGTGGTATCTGGGCTGAATTTTGAGAGGTGGTTTGAAAGATCTAATGGACAAATTACCTACAAGGCATTTAATGGATTTTAGCTCCGACACTGACTTACCTTAATATTTAACTAAATGGTAATTTTGGCCCCATGCATCATTTTATATATTCAATCCATGGGTTGGAAACATTGATCTTAAGATTGCTGAGGAGCAAATTAATTAGACTTGTAAATGGCTTTTAAACTACAAGTAATAAGAACCAAATATTTGAAAGGGGCACTAAGACTACAGCTTGCAAAGAGTGTATAGGTTTCTGTTTGCTGGAATAATTTACGCATATGCAAGAGTTGCATATGCAAGCCAAATCTAATCGATTTACTTCAACAATTACATTGAGGTCACATTACATTAGCAAGGGGAAATGGAAAGCAGAATTAATTATCTCGATACTATAAACTAGAGTAAACAAACGTTGCTTCAATTATCTGATTCTTTCAGATGAGACTTGGGATGTGAATGATCTGAATTGCATTGTTAGTGAATTTCATGTTGCTAAATTAGACAAAGTCTAAAAGACTCAGAAAGCCAAAATTTCCTAGGGGATTTTTTTGTGAGTGACTCCTATATACCTGAATTTGCCAGAATGCAAATTATAAATAAACTTATATACTGGCCAAGTATTTGGCCAGTTTCTTAACTTTCCAGTTTTATAAGAATAAAAACTGAAATGGTCAAAATACTACTTTCATAACTGTCAACCAATTCATAGTTACAATTAAGGAAAATAAAATATCATGTAGGAAGCAGGCTGAACACATTCACTATTATTAGATTTTTACCACAGTAATAGTTCTGTACCTCCCAATTTCAGAGGTATGAAAAATTTGTAAAACACTTAATTTTAGGTCTGTATACAACTGATTGCTCAAAAGTCTGGGAATACAATTCAAGAGGAAATCACTTTGGACCTGGTACAATTTACTTTTGTTTTTCAAGGGCTTTTGTGTTAAGGATGACTGAAAATTTTAAAGCCAAATGGGATTTAAGAGTTACTTAATCTAGTGGTGCCTATTGAACAGTCATTAGACCCGTGCTGGGCTGCCTGCCTATGAATTTATATCTAATTTCTCTATCTTCAGATAGGAGAAAATTTTCCATGGGGGTAGGGGTGGGGGACTCTAGCTTTTATTTTTTAAGTGCAATTTCTAGGCCCTGCCCTGGATTTTCTGATTGATCAATTTTGTGGGTGTGACCACCCTTGAATCTGTATTTTTTGAAAAGCTTCTCAGGTGATTCTGTGGTCCAGCTATTTGTGGAAACCAGGGATGCTAGTCCAACCTCTTTCCTTTGGAGATGCTGAATCTGAGGATTCTTTATTCTGGGTCAGAAGAGGGAGGGAAGAGAATCCAAGCTCCCTGATTTCTCGTTTTTTTGTTTTTTTGGTTTTTTTGCTCTTCACTAGGAGGCCTGCTGATGAAATCCCTTCTGTTCCTTGTGAAAGTGAATGCAGAGTGAGAGGAGTGGGAGGAGGGGTGGGTCCACAACCCCATACCACAGATGGAGGGGAGATTGATTGACACTAGGGAAAGTTAATTTGCCTTACTCCCTTCCCCAGGAAATTTTAAAACCAAGGGAAAAGTTTAATTGGTTGATAATTTAAGAAATGGAATCTTACAGTAGTGAAATGGATTAGATAACATCTTAATATCTCTTCTAGCCCTAACTTTCTATGCTTCTGTAATTTAGTAACAGAGGAACCCATTGGCACTTTCACTTTGTTTTGTTAAGATGGTTTCCCAGAAGCTTCCTCAAATGGAAGAAACTTACATTCCTCATCCTTCTTTCTACTTAGCTTTTCTCATCTGAAAAGATAACTACCGGGTAAACACTTACATATGCAAAACCTTTCCCTCCCTGCCTTTGGCACTTACTTAACACTTTCAGATCAAATCTACGGATGGCTTCAGTGGCTGGGCCTGTAGCTGGTTTAGCATAAATACAACAGCACCACCTTGTGTTGTATTCCTGGGAGAATTTACCTCTAACAGGACAAAAGTTTGGGTGAGGAGGGGTCTGAGCAGGATGTAGCAAGGAGACCTGTTTTCTCTACCGAAAGCAGTACTGCACCAATCCCCTAGAAAAACTTTTTTGTCCACTACCAGTCTACAATTTTCTCCTATAGAATTTATATATATATATTCTATTAAATGTATATTAAATATATCTATATATTCAGTGTTATATACATAATCTAAAAGGTGGTTGGGAAGTAGAAGGGCAGAAATAAACATATATTAATAAAAGCTTAGGCAGGTACAATGCTTTAGCATATATTTTACAGGAAAAAAAATCACAGTCAACTTTAATTTCAGAATGCTTGAAGGTAAATGCACATTTAATGCCAATTGTGATTTAGCACTTTATCTAAAAAATCTCTCATATTCAGAGAGGTAAATTTTGAATAATGTATTTGGCTATTAAAGGGAGAAAAGGATTTTTCACAAAACTTCTCTCATAATAGTTCTGTCATGAGTAATATGGGTAAAATAGTTCTATTATGGGGGAAAATCTTTATTTCCCAAACAGAGTTGTAGAGTTTTATTTATATTTGAATCTTCTCTATGGGGTAAGCTGAGAAATTAATATATGTGTATCATATATGTATCAATATATGGGACTGAAGGACTATACTTAAAAAGACACCAAAATAGAAATATTGCCCAAATAAATATGCTACTCTTGTCTGATGTTTTCACCAGAAACAACATAGTTAATTAAGGAAGATTGTTTTCAACTACAGTTTGAAATGTCAAGACTGGTATAACAAATGAGCAATTCTTTATCCCTGAAGTCATCTGGAAAATTGAGTCTGAGTCCTTACAACCTACACATGATTATAGGATAGAAAGTTACACAATTAGAAAGTAGCAAACTACAGGGCCTTTCTGGGATTGGTCATGCAGAACACCTTACCCAGAAAGCCCTGCATAAGGCTCAGTAATATTACTTTTTGTCACAAAAGGAGGATTTTGTCTTCTAAGTTTGTCATCATTGATTCAGTCTCTAGAGTATGCATATACTGTGCTGAAATAATGACTTTGAACAAAGACTACAAATAAGAAGAAAAAAAAAAAGTCTTCCTTACTTGGCCATGTACTTTCTGGTGAAAAGATCACACAAGTAGAATATTTGGTGGGGCAGTATTTCTATTGCTTGGATAAAATTTTTATATTATATACTCCAATTAAATTACTATCTGATTCGTAAAAATTGTAAATTTATGGTTAAAGACACGTGTAATGTTCAGGTGTTAATCATGAACTTAGTGGGCATTAAACAAGTATCAGTTGATATATATGCTGAAAATGCTCTTTTCTTCAAGCAAAGACATCTTAAAAAACCTCCAAGGGCTATTCATTGGTCTGCTAATCACAACCTCTTGACTTGTCTTTCTAACCACTGTTAGTTTTCTGCACAAAGAAGTGTTCTACCCCTCCCCCCCAGCTCTGCACTCAGGATGACTCCCCACTAAAGAGCATCTACCTGGAACAGAATGGGACTTCACATTTGCCCCAGACCTTCCTTTCCCTTCCATTAGACTTTCACTGAAATTTTATCTCCTTCAAATGCCTTCCCTACTTCGCAGAGAATTACTTCATACTCCCCACAAAATCCAAATACAGTCAGCCCTTAGTATTCACAAACGATTCTCCATCTTGTCCATGTCCTGCAGAAGCCAGGCTTATTTCTCCACTACACAGTTGGTATGGCTCAGTAGGTTCAAGCACATTTTAAATTAATTCAAGTAAAACATTAATAGGAAAGGAAATTTTCTTTTAAAAATTCTATAACACATTCCAAAGCAAAAGAGAAATTTAAAAATTTTATTTATCATGGCCATTAGCTGTTTTATTTTTATCAAATATATATTGAAAATATTTGGGGGGGCTCTAATTTGGGTCCTCAGGAGATTACAGACAATTTCTAGTTTCTCTTAATTCTGTACTGCCAGCTACATGTCTTCCTACTCAGGGGACAAGAAATGACTATCTGCTGATAATGGAATAATACTGTTTTACAATGGTGGACCAATTTTAGAGAAACTGTTACAGTTTACTAATGGTGGTGGATTAGTCTGCTTGGACTGCTATAACAAAATACCACAGATTGAGTGACTTAACAGAAATGAATTTTCTCACAGTTCTGGAGGCTGTAAATCCAAGATCAAAGTGCCAGTAGGATTGGTTTCTTGTGAGGCTCTCATCGTGGCTTGCAGATAGCCACCTTCTCACTGTGTTCTCACATGGCCTTTGTGCACACACAGAAAGAGAGAGTTTTCTGGTGTCTCTTCTTATAAGGGCACCATTCCTACTATATTATGGCTTCAGCATGTGAATTTTTGGAGGCACAATTCAGTCTGTAACAGTCCACCCTCTGGACTCCCCAAATTTGTGTCCTTTTCATATACAAAATACATTCAGTCCATCCCAATAACCCTAAAAATCTTAACCCAATCCAACATCAATTCCAAGTCGAAAGTCTCATCTAAATAGCATCTAAATCAGGTATAGATGAGGCTTGAGGTGTGATTCATGCTTAGGCAAAATTTCTTTCCAACTGTGAACATGTGAAACCAGACAAGCTATGTACTTCTAAAATACAATGGTAGGACAGGCATGGGTTAGATAATCCCACTCCAAAATGGAGAAATTGGAAATGAGAAAGGGGTGATGGGTCCCAAGCAAGTCCAAAACCTAGCAAGGTAAATTCCATTAATCTTAAGACTTGAGAATATTCCTTTGTGGCCGAATGATCTTCCTGCTGGGCTGCTGGACAGCAGTGCAGCATCTTGGACAGTTTCTAGAACATAGCAGACTCCTAATACTTGCCACTTCACCCTCTTTCTTACTAAGTTTAATAGAAAGAACATGGTTTTCCATTGTCTGGAATCTCTAATACTATAAACCAATAGACCTGTATTTAAATTAAAGTAGTTGAAATGTGTATTTTAGTAAAGAGTTTGGTGTTAGCTTGTTGACTTCTAATTTTGATGGAGAGCATGCCACCCACTCTGTAGTGACTTATAACTTAAATGACTATAGATGTTTGATTCAACCAGTGGCTGGAACTCTGAAAACAAATTTATGCAAATCAAGGAGATGGTGGCAAAGCCTTAAATTCTCTATAGTTTGACTAGTGAATTAGTATCTACAACATTCTTTGCAGTGCTCAGATAGCTTCTAAGTACATCAAGACCATTAGCAAGTTTGCTAGAGAAAAGTCAACCAATTCCGTTTTGGCCCAGAAGTTTTGACCTACTTTTCTCCATACCTAAAGGCAATTTTTTAAAATACTGAAAAAAAATTTTAAAGATCAAACATTTCACATTTAAATATTTTTTCATAATCTTGACGAAATAGTAAAGTTTTGAGACTGTGTTGGGAGTGGGAGTGATAAATGTGGTTGACATATATATCACCCATACCCCATGCCAGAAACCATACAGTTGTTGGATCTATATAGTATGACCTTGGGAGATATAGTCTGTGCTGTCATTGGTGGTTATAAGGTGGTGTGGTAGAAAACTATTAAAACCTACGCAAATGACTACATCATTACAAATATGATAAGAGCAATGGAGAAAAACACTCAGTTGAAGGTACTGCAATACAGGTTACTTCTATATATGTTGAGCACAACACAAAACAGCTTCTTTCCATGGGTTTGATTACTTAAAATCACATTCCTGGAGTGCTCTGAGGAAGGCTTCAATACCACAGGACATGGTGAAAGGACAAGTTAGGAGAAAATACTGACAGGCTATCCTTACTCTCAGTGTAAATTGTAGGAGGGAAAAATCCTTTACAAAAATTCCCATAGCCTAAACTCTACTTCTGAAACAGGCCACAGATCCATGGCAAGCTTCTACAGAGTACAGATTGAAAATTCTTGTGTAGAAGAATAGCCTGCTTGTTTTCAGAAGAAAGGTGGGAAAAGTGCCTGCAACCACACCCACCAATGATATCACCATTTTCCAGAGGGATTGTCCATAAAATGGTGCCTGCTTGGCTGGACAGAGAAAGCATGATCGCAGCCCCACCCCTGATGTCAGCTCTGTGCCAGGAGCATGCAGGACGTTAATACTCCTTTACAGGGCAGATTTCAGTCCTCTCACTTCCCTCCTCACAGTCCAAACTCAAATGCTAACTTTGACCTTCCTTTCTGCCCCTGCTGTCAGCATACCCACCAGTGCAGCAAAAGAAAGCTGGATCTTTTCCAGGAATAGCTTTGGTCTTGTTCAGATGAAAGGCATGATGCCAGGGTGAGGCAGTCTTGTTATTAATCAACCTTGATTTCAGAAGATGACACAGTTGCAGGGACTGTGCTTTAAGTACCCTTTCAGCCGTGATGAAAGTCAGGCATTATTCAGCTGGTTCTAAGTGGCCACTTTAAATCATTCTAAAGGCTGTACCATTTCAGTGCTAGAGTCAGGAACTGAAAACAAATAATGTGCTATTGGTAAACTGCAGTGAACTCTGTGATTTTGAACACTGAGCACCAATTCGTGCTTATAAAGCTGAGAGTTCATGCCAGGGAAGCTTGGAACTGTTGGAACATAGCAGGGCTGATTCTGTCCAATTTGACTTCAAGGACATTTAAGTGAAAATTTTTTTTAAATAGTCAAGGCTGAGGAGATTAAAAAAACTCTGGAAATCTATACATCTTATCCCTTGGGAAACATTTCTAGCCTAACTAGTTGTCAAGTGCATTGCTTATTTTAGACAATCACGTGCATAAATTATCCTTCCAGGCCATTAAAATTCCAGCTCCTCACATAGCCTTCACCAGTGCCATCGGTTTGCAGTGGGTGCCCTCCCTCTGTTCTGAGCACCCATAGCTCTCATTGTCTGCTTAGTATTTTATTCACCTTGTGTTCCATTGAGAAATGAGAAGATCGTGGGCTGTGACGTCAGGTGGATCAGGATTTAGACGCCAGTTTGGACGCTTGTGAGCTGTGTAATTCTGAGCCGTTTGCTTAACTTCTTTGAACTTCAGTTTTCCTCATTTGTAAAATGCAAAACGCCTTGCACAAGGTAAAGATTTAATGTGATGCTAACTGCCTAGTGCAGTGCATCCAAGGTACTTAATACATGGTGACCACCAGCAGAAGTAGCAGGAATAGTAGCAGCAGGAATATTATGCATAATATGTTGTCTCTCTCCCTGCAAAACAGCGTTCTTGAGAAAAGGATCACACTATATACTTGTATGATATCTCTCAGCATTTCTAGCATGAGATGCAAGGGACACTGAGTAAGTACCAGTTGAAATGTATTGCCGTGAATTAGTTGGGTATCTGTACATTTGCCCAGTTAGGATAATGGGACAGAAGCCTGGGTCACCAACTATCCTGAAGAGTGACACATGTTACACAGAAAGAGGGCTTCATTAGAAATATAAAAATAAGAACTTCCTCTTTCACAAAGTGTTTGAGTTACTTCAGGGTGAGGAGAGGAGGAAAAAGAAAAGAGAGGGAGGAAATGAAATAGAAAAGGATAAATTATAGGAACAAAGAGAAGAGAACCTATATTTTCTGAGCACTATATGTTAGCACGTTACATGAAATCCTCACTCTATACTGAAATCTAAGTCCTGTTAGTCTCAGAGAGCTTAAATAAACTTGTCCAAGTTCGCACAGCCAATAAATGGTAGAACTGAAAATTAAACTCTGGGCTATCAGCCTTCAAATGTGCGTTCATACACAGCTCTGTGCTGCCACCCTCTTGTACCAGAGAGTTAAGAATTGCTATTCTAGGAACTTCTCTGGTGGCACAGTGGTTAAGAATCTGCCTGCCAATGCAGGGGACAAGGGTTCGAGCCCTGGTCCGGGAAGATCCCACATGCCGCGGAGCAACTGAGCCTGTGCGCCACAACTACTGAGCCAGCGCTCTAGAGCCTGCGAGCCACAACTACTGAAGCCTGTGTGCTTAGAGCCTATGCTCCACAACAAGAGAGGCCACGGCAATGAGAAGCCCGCGCACTGTAACAAAGAGTAGCGCCCTCTCGCCACAACTAGAGAAAGCCTGCACGCAGCAACGAAGACTCAATGCAGCCAAAAATAAATAAATAAAATAAATAAATTTATTAAAAAAAGAAAAGAATTGCTATTCTATGCCAATTTATCCTCTAGATTTCACCCTGCCCTTCACATAGAGTGATGCATCGTTTATCATTCAAAACAGGGCATGTTTGAGAGTGAAAGAGGGAGCTATTAATAATTTCTCTAGGACAGGAGCCCAAAATTGAACTGTCTTGGGTGTAATTTGACATTTGGCCACACCAACTCAAAAGAGTTGTCTACATTCTGAGCTTCCTCAGCTCTTAAGGACTAATAGCTCATACTATTATGCTATTCATGCTCTTCACTCTCTAAATGGCTCTTGGGGAGATCATCAGAGACCCCCACCACCGCCACTGCTAAATCACAAAGATATTTTTAGTTCTCATTTCACTTGACTTCTCATTATACTTGATTCTAGTGGTGATTTCCTCTCTGATAATTTTTATCCCCTTGGCCTGTGGGATACAACACCCTACTTACTAGTCATCCTTCTGCGTCTTTAGCTTTTCCAACATGTTATGTTCTACCCAACTTTTATTTTATTTTATTTTATTATTATTATTTTTTTTGGTACGCGGGCCTCTCACTGTTGTGGCCTCTCCCATTGTAGAGCACAGGCTCCGGACGCGCAGGCTCAGCGGCCATGGCTCACGGGCCCAGCCGCTCCGCGTCATGTGGGATCTTCCCGGACCGGGGCACGAACCTGTGTCCCCTGCATCAGCAGGCGGACTCTCAACCCCTGCGCCACCAGGGAAGCCCTCTACCCAACTTTTAAATACTGGAGTTCCTTCCTTAGGCCTTGGTTAGAGGTCCTGTTTTTTAAAATCTAATTTCTTTTCATGTACTCTCCCTAGGGAACCTCATTTACTCTGATAGCTTCATATAACATCTTTAATTACCATCAAATTTATATTCCCAGCCCAGATCTTTCTTTTGAGCTTCAGGCCAATGGTTTACTCAACAGTGATATTTGGGTATTTAATAGGTACTTCAACCTCAATAAGCTCAAAACTCATTTCTTTCTTCCACCCCCAGCAACTCAATTTTCCCTTAATGACCGTTAGTTCAGTGAATGGCACTGCCATCCATCCAAGTGTGTAAGTTGGAAACATCCTCCTCTTTCTCACCCGCCATATGCAGTTGATCATCAAGTGGTGTTGTGTGCCTTCTAAATGTCCATCTCTCCTTATCGCTCTGCCACCACCCTAGTCCAACCAACATCGCTTCTGTCTCCAGTTATTATAATGGCTTCTAGACTCTCTCTCCACCTCCACTCTTGCCTCTCTCTAATTATCACCCTGCAGCATATGAACCTCTCTTGCTTTAACTCAACCCTCTTCCCCCTCTGTCTTCAGCCTGACTAATCTATTGGATCCTCAAACATTCCGTGATCCTTCCTCCTTTAGAAGCTTAGAGTGTTCTTTTTCTCCACACTAGATAACTTATTCATTTCCCAGGTCTCAGATTAGATGTCTTTTCCTCAGAGAAGCTTTTTAGAGCTCCTGGACTAGGTTGAGTCTCCCTGTCAGATGTTTTTATGGCTCCCTGTAATCTTCTTTTGAGGCATTTATTAAAATGCCTCAAAGATTGTCCCAATCTTGCCTTGTGGCACAACATAATTTTATTAGATATTGATGTTATTCTGATGGTCTTGGACAGGTTCCACAGCATCTCTCAAAAGCTGTTATTAACATCTAATGAGCAGGATGGACCAGAGGCCCATGACCTTATAATTTCATTGGTTAACTCACTTTGAACTTGATGTATGAGACAATGACTTGCAGTGAAACAGTTTGGTGATCTGACGTGGGACAAGAGCCAGATAAAAATGTTGGGAAAGGCCCTCTAAATTCTAATCATGAGCTCTTTCCCTGGTCAGATGAAACAGAGGCGGACAGACCCAGGGTGCTGCGAAGACAATGAAGAAACCAGAAAAAGCATGGTTCACACTAAGTCAGGAGAACTGTGAATGGCAATGCCTTGTACAAGAATGGATGATGACGTGTATGAAGAGTTCACAAAGCTGGTTGTCGATCCCAAATCTTCTCTGTCACACACAACTGCAGGATTCTTCACCATCCATAATGATACCATTAAATATAAAAGGTGACAGTGTGCCAATACAAGATATAACTTTAAATCTAATTATTTAGATTTAGCACAGTTTGTGGAAATTTGTCTTAATACAACATAGTTACTCCTCATATAGTTATTGCCATGTAAATTAAGTATTAGTTTTAGCAGGATAATTTATCTAATCACTTACATTTAATGTTCTTGATACACCTAAGTACTTTAAAAATTCATTTGTGGGCAATTAAAATGCACTGTTATATTTCTAAATTACATATTCTATTAAAAAGCACTTTAATGTAGTGATATGCCATAAAAATTCTATTTGCATGTCACTTTTACATCTATCAAAAATTGCTATGATGTATAAATTGAGTTTTGCATTGATGGCAGTGTTCTTTTCAGTTTCTTCTTCTGGGATATCCAGCAATGTTAGAGTGTTTCTGTCAAAACTGCACTGATATCCTCTCTAAAAGAGGCCTTTAGCTTTGGGGCTGGAGTGAGATGTAGGTGAACAGAGGTTCCAAAGTGAAAGATGCTCTTCTTGGCAGATTTGAGAAAAGTATGGAGGGAGCATGGTAAAAGGTGAAGGAAAGATGGGTCCCAGGAGGAGGTGATTGCAGATGAGCATCGGAGATGAAGTGTGGCGATTATTCCCTGACTTGTCTTAACATGGAACCAAGTGCTCTGTGAGGGTAGAGAGGGTAGTTAGCAGGTTTATCAGATTCAAACCAAACTGGACAGCTAATCTGGTAACTAAGGCAAAGAGAACTTGGAGAAAACTACAATTCATTTTATAACTACTGAACTGGAAATAACTGTAGAGGTCATTTTTTTCAGCCTCCCTTAGAGTACATACTTTAAAACTAGAGCCAAGATGTATGGAATTATCTGGCATCTTGATAGAAGCTACAGAGAGATGCTTTTCAGGAGGTGCTCAAAGATGACTAAACACTCAGTTAAAGGAACAGATATTATTTAAATAAATAAGGGAATGCTGAGAGATGATCTCATCACAATTAAAATAGTGATCCCAATATGTAAGTCAGTAATTAATGGCACATATAACATATAACTATTTTATTAAACAAGCTTAATTTAAGAGGATACAAACCAATCTTATTCTTTATCACTATTCTCTTTTAAGCTTTCTGTGTCAAATAGTTCTTTACCTACCCCAGATGAAATCTTAGGGAAGTACCATAGTTCTTCCAGTCCAGGCCAGTCCAGGGTAATAATCATAAAATTACAAACTCTCTTCCAATGTGAAATATTCCCCCTTCTCCAACTCATGTTGGCCTAGGCCACTTCTTCCCTCCCTTCTTCACCTCTCCAGGGTCAGCAGAGGTAGAGACTGGGGTAGATGAGGCACAGAACGGTCAGGCTTGGCTGATGTGGTTGTGATCTGGTTTTGGTGCTTTCTGAATATGGCAGATTCCAAATTCTGATTCTTTCTTTGTGGGCTGCTTGTTGGGTTCTCTGGACACCCTCTCCCCCATGACCGGTGTCCTCCCTCTTATAGTCACGTCCTCTGGCCGGCTGCTGATGCCTTTCCCCCTCAGTCACCTGCTTCCTTTGCTGGGCCATCTCATCCCTTTTAAAAGGTGCTCTTGGGCAGAGACCTTTTCAAAAGGATCCGAGACTGGTGTTCTCCTGTAGGTCCACTCATGGCCCTTGGGAAATTCAAGGTGTCTTTCTTTACTCCATCAAACTCTGGAAGTGCAGACTATTCCTTATGTAGCTGTGGCTCTTCCAACTGCCACCAAGCAGAGGAAGCCTCTCATCTTTAACTTTTCAGGCCTGAGTCAGATACCTGTTTCTGCATTTTCCAGATTCTAGGGAATGATTGCCAAGCTCTCTGAGTGTTTGTCTTGAAATGGCATTTCCTCAGCTGGAGGTGGAAGGAAGCATGCCTTTCTCCTTCATTAGGAGTGCTAGTCAGCTCAGAATGCACAACACACTGACAGCGCTCTCTGAAATGGTCCTCACTACCAGTGAATCCTTCTCTTATAGAGCAGGAGTGAGTAATGCACTAATGTTGACTGAATCTGTTGTATAATTGCTTAGCATGTGTCTAACAGCTCATTAGGATATGGGAGTATTTGCCTCTGCTAAAACCCCAAGACAGCAGAAGAGGTGGTTTAACATCCTATTATATACAGATGGCCTGAAGCCATGTCCCTGTTATGCTCCTTGTGGTAGCAGAATTCTAAAGATGTCCCTGCCAGATCCTTATCCCCTGGTTATTCAATCGAGCTCTAATCCAGATGTTGCTATGAAGACACATTGCAAATAATGTTAGTAATCCACTGACCTTCAAATAGGGAAATTATCCTGGTAACCCAATATAATCACACGAACCCTTAAAACCAGAAGAGGAAGGTGGAATAGTTAGTTAAAGAGATACAACAGAAGAGGCCAGCAAGAGACATGAGGTAGAAAGGGAGGTCTCAGAAATTCAAAGCATATGAAGGACTTGACCTGCCATTGCTGACTTTGAAGCTGGAGGAAGGCAGCCACAAGCCAAAGAATGAGATAGCCTCTAGAAGCTGAGAATGGCCTCCAGACAATAGCCAGCAAGGAAGTAGAGACCTCAGTCCTACAATCACGGGGAACTGAGTTTGGCCAACAACCTGATTGAGCCTGGAAGCAGATTTTCCCCCAGAGCCTCCCAATAGAAGCCCAGCTGACTGACACTGATTTTGGCCTTGAGAGACTCTAAGCAGAGAAACCAGCCAAGTCAACCTGGATTTCTGACCCACTGAAATGTAAGATACTAAATGTGTGTTGCTTAAAGACTCTAAGTTTGTGATAATTTGTCATAACAGCAATAGGAAACTAATGTACACCTTCACCCCAATGATCCTTTCAGGATCTCTGACCCTCTTCCTCCCCATAGCTGATGAGAGTCCAGAGACAAGTGTGTTATTCCTTTTACTGGATGTGTTTGGGGAGGGTAAAGAAGGGAATGAAAGGTGTGACATACCTTGAAATCCACAGCAGTACGCAGCTATGAGAATATCTATATTCCTCCTATTTAAAAATGACTTGCTGCCGCCTTTTAAGTTCTTAAAACAAAACAAACAGAACTTGTGTGCTCAAAACTTTCTCTTTCCTTATTCAATTTGCTTGCTAAGTGCTGTGCTTCCTGTGGCCTCCTTCATATTCTCTATCTGGTGGAGCACTGTACTCAGGGGCAGAGAAATGATGGAAAGGACGTTCTTTGCTAGAAATTTGACTGTAAGTCTCAGAATTTTAAAGAAGAAAAGAGCTAGAATTTCATGGAAAGGTCAGTGGGTTGTGGAAGGCTTCCTAGAAAAAAAAGGTTACCTGAGAAATTATCTTTTGCCTAAACTGTTCTTCACACAGTGCTACCCAATCTGAGACCCTTAAACCAAACCCTGGCAGCATTCAAGGCAAAAATGACCATTTCATCTGAAAACCACAGGATGTGATCTTTCTGCAGGTATCACACCAGACTCATGTGTTTTATGAGCTCTGTGCCTCTGACATGGTCATGGGAAAATACAGCCGTCATTATGCTCTATAAGGATCTGGTTCCCTCTATTGGGGACTAGTCTCCATACTGCTTGAGGAGCAGGCTAGGCTGTTTTTGCTTGGTCAGACATCAATGAGTGTATGGTGATAAGCCAATTTGGAGGAAAGGAGGCAACCTTATCAAAACTTTCTTATTCTTTGCTTTGGGGTAATTGGTAGCCCTAGGATTGCCCTCTGACCCCCACCCCCAGTAAGATAGCTGGAAATGAAGACACAGATTATGAAGGAACTTAAAAGTTGCCAGGAAGCTAAAACTTAGTTCTTTAAACACAAAATGTAAGCATTTTTTTTTTAAAGTGTGGTTTATCTTGTTGCTAATTTCCTGCTAACATGTGAGGTGATACTTAATAAAACACCATTAATGGCATGGGAACTGGACAGTTCTCTTGGCAGCTTGCACCTGGAAGGCTGCTTTCGTAACTACACCAAAAGATGTGTGGACCTAGACTATTTGTAGCTTCCAGATCTTCACACTCCTGAAATTTAAGTACAAGGACAATAATGGAAAATATTGAGGAAATGGAGGGTATTAACTGAGAAATGTTAAGGAGAAAGAAGCCCAGAGGATAAAGCTTGCAAATAAAAGTCAGAAATAGGAGTAAAAAGAACAATTATGACATTTTGATTCATCTTCCACTGTGTCATTCAGTGATTATAATTTAGCCACCATGTCATGAAGTCTCCACAAGGAGGCTTTACAGAAAATAAAGATGGAAACAATGAGGTAATCCTGCCTTCTCTTGCCTTTATAATTTAAGGTTGTTCCCCAAAGTGTGTTTTTGAATGTCCTGCCCACCAAAATTTCCTATGACTCAAACTATGGGATTATTACCACTTCCTCTGGGAAGCACTTTATAGAATAATAGCCTTTATTATTAGGAATACTTTTTTGAAGGTCAGCCAAATTTTCTCATTGTCCAACTGAATCCAGGATTTTGGCTATAATTTCCCTGACCACCCCCAAACAAGTGCTTCCTTTCAGTCCATGTGGATAATACTTCAAGTTTCATGTAGTACTTGAAACAGTGTAGGTTCCAAAGAAATATTGGTTGAATGAGTATTTTGAGATGAATGGATAGATGAGTTATTCTTTGCTCCATGTCTTTGAGTCCTCAATCTGATTTCTGAAGGTCTTCGATAGTTTTAAATTTTGGGGGGTGAAGGAGGTGAAGAAAGGCATCTTCATGGCCATTGTTCTTCAGGATGGACCCCATTGGGTACAGATTTGGGACAATGATAGTGTATTGGTTTGTTAGGGCTGTCATAACAAGATCTTCTTTGAGTTTCTCCAATATACTGAACTCCAGCCTACCTCAGGGCCCTTGTACTTGCTGCTCGCCTGCCTGGGATGCTCATCTTCTCTCTCTGTTTTGGGTAATTCTTATTCTTCCAGTGTCAGCTTAGATGGTCACTTTCTTATGGAAGCTTCTTCTACTCCCCACAACAAGTTGAATTGCCTTTATTTACTTTTATGGCACACTATAAGTCACCATTTTAGTGCTTACCAAAATTTAATCAATTGATTTCCTAGTAAGTACTTGTTTAATTAATCTCTCTGCCATAGATTGAATGTTTGTGTCTCCCCACCCTCAAATTCATATGTTGAAACCTAACCCCTACTGTGATGGTATTTGGAGGTGGGGATTTGGGGAACTGATTAGGTCATGAGGGTGGAGCTCTCATGAATGGGATTAGTGCCCTCATAAAAGAGACCCCAGAAAATTAAAGAAAGAAAGAAAGAAAAACAAACAAAAAACCAAAAAGAGGCCTCAGAGGATTTCTTTGCCCTGTGTGAGAACACAGTGAGAAGATGGCCATCTGAGAACCAGGAATGAAGCTCTCACTGGACACCAAATCTGCTGGCACTTTGATCTTGGACCTCCCAGCCTCCAGAACTGTGAGAAATAAATTTCTGTTGTTTATAAGCCACCCAATCTATGGTAGTCTGTTATAGCAAGCTGAACGGATTAAGAGACTCTCCCATTAGACTCTAAATTCCCCTGAGCACAGAATCTGCTGTTTTCATCATTGTGTTCTCATGACTTAACATGCAGGGTGGTATGGAAAAAGAACCAATAAATAGATGTTGAATAAATGCATGAATCAGTAAATGAATGAAGTCATTTTTTCCAATTATGTATCTTAAATAGCTTATTAATACTCTACCTTTCACCTCAGTGAACTGTAATTTTTACAGTAACACCTAATGTATTCCTTTCGGTCACAGATGGATCATCACTAAATTGTCTGGTTATTCAGAAGTAAAGTGAAATAAGCATCAGGATTAGCACAGCATATGCACTGTTGAATGTTCTGTAATTGATCACATATAGGAACGCAAACCTCTCAAAAGACTAAATGTTTTAACATAGCCTGACAGCATTTCTAAGTTAATTAATTGAGTTATTCATGATATATTTATTGATCCCCTGTTATGTGTAGGCATTACTCTAGGCATTGAAGATAGAACAGTGATCAAGGATAGACCCCTGCCCTCATGCAACTTACATTCTAGTGAGTATGACAAATGGATATAGAATAGAATGTCAGGTAGTGATAGTACTATGGAATATATAGTGAAGCAGGGGAAGAGGAAAAAGAGGGGCATTGGGTGTTATTTTAGGCAGCGGTGGTCAGAGGGCACCTCCTCATTAGGAAACCAGGGAATGTCTATTGGGGAGAAGAAGCAGACAAAGCAAATGCCTGAGGTAGAAAAACTTGAAGCAGCAAGGATCCAGGGTGTCTGGCAGGAGAAAAGGGAGTAGTAGGAGATGAGGTGTAAGCTGAGGGCTAACTAACTCAGGACCTTGTAGTCCACGGTAAAGCTTGGATTTTATTCTAAGTGTGTCAAGAAGCCAGCGAAGTGCGGAGCAGGAATTGGCATGTCTTCAAGTTACTTTGGCTGCCAGGTAGCAGAGACTGTTAGGCAGGGTGGAGGCAAGCCAGCTGGTTGAGTCTCTTGCAGGTAAGCATGTGAGAGGCTACAGTGGGTGTCAGTCTTGTTGCAGGCTGCCAAACCAGAAACCCTGGGGCTAACCCACCTAACTGCAGTGTGTTCTCCTGCATCACTCAAGCTTTACCCCATAAATGTTACAGGCACCCCACTCTGTGAGTCCAGACCGGGGCTGCTGGAAACCACCCCCTGCACAGCCTCTGGCCCTTCCTGACAGCCCACTCCCACTACTTGCCGATTACATCCCTGTCCCTTCTCCCCCACAGGCCCCATAGCCCCAGATAGAGCTGTCCCCACACCCACAGTAAGCTTGGTCTCCATCATCTCATCAGTCTGTGCGCTGGGACCACACCTCCTTAGGTAAGGCCCACAGGATGTCTGGGACTCCGTATTGGCACTGCTTGACCAGGAAGAAGAATATTCAGTAATTCATTATGAAGCAGTACCTGGTTAGAGAGGAGAGACAGTTTATGGACGGCTCCCTGCACCTCCACCAACACACGGGCGTTTTGAATGATAACGGACTTGTTTTCATCGTTAAGCGAGATCCCGTCACACCTCAAGCTTCAGAAACAATGAAAAGAAACTAACCTGTAACTGGAAGATCTTTGAAGGAACTGAAAGAGAAAACTGGAGCTGTGGTGACAGCGTTGGGGACAGCTCAGCCAAGGGCATGCACTCAGCCCACCACCACAGTGTAAGCTTCCATCCTGCTGCAGAGCTGACTGCTGAGTCCTCCTACAACCTGTTCTTGACTGATCCATAGAGAGGCTTCTTCCCACATAAAAATGGTGCAGAATGACATGTGGCCCCTCAGAAAAGATGAGGACATTGGACAAGCCACTGATTCTGCTGATACAGCTTCCTCATTTGTGTCTACCTCAGAGGATTAGTATGGGGTCTGTCAATGGAAAAGATGTGAACTGTGGTTGCTGAGCTGCTTAGGAAGAGGCAGAGGAAGTGTGATGAAATCCTGAAGCACCTCCGTGAGGACTGAGGCAGGAAGTGGGTGGGGATCAGCACAGCTGTGTAGCACAAGGAAGTCCCCCAGGGTAGGGGAGATGCTACAACTTCAGTTGGAAAGATCCACTACAAAATAGATTATTTCCAGATTTTGCTGGTTGTAAACTAAAACAACCAAACAAACAATGGGAGCAAAGTGGTGCTATCTTGCAAAACTCCAGTTTTCTTTAAAGAAGAAATACATACCTCCTATATGCCAAATACCGTGTCGCTGCCAAGAAGATACCTGAAACGAGAGATCTTTCCATGGGCCAGCGTGTGCACAGCCACTGCCCCTGTTGGCAAGGCTGTTGAATAGAAAGCCTTTAATGTTTTTTTTTTTTTTAATTCAAACTCTGTACTATTTACTGATTTACAAAAAGGTACATTCAGAACTTTTGTCTCCTTCCCAAGAGGGTATCCTAGGAGTCAGCAGCTGCACAAACACACACAGTTCAGTTAAGCGGTATTGGGGATTGATGATATGTGCTACACACGCATTTTTAATCTTGTTTAAAAAACGCCATAAGCACAAGTATAAAGAATTATGATGAGCCACACACCTGCAGGGAACACAGTGACCCAGCATGACAAAAATGAGGTGCTCTTGCATAATGGCAAGTCAGCAGCCTCCATGGGAGGAGAGCATTTCAAAGATGCAGATGGGAGAGAGTCTATTGTTATCATTTCACATAAAGGATAGTGGTAGCCGACCATTAGAAAAGAAAATTACTGTTGCATTGTTCCTGTATGTAGGCACAAACCATTTGTGACAAATTTAGCCAGCCCCACTGCCAGCCTGCTCAGCAGAGCCAAGTCAGAATGAGCTTCAGCAGAACAGGCATTCATTTGAGTAAACTTGGTCCCATGGCTGATGGAGGCAAGCTCCCTCACCACACATTTTATACTATCTCCACCGACTTTAAAACAGCTTCTCCTTAAACCCCCGTTTCTTCGTTTTTTGGAGGCTTTGTGCTTTATACACTGTCTTCTCTTGACTTAAACTTCATGAGGACAGTGACCGCTTTGTACCTGCCTTCATGTCTAAACACATAGCACAGTGTTGTTAGAAATGGGTACTCATTTTGGGAAACAAGTTCTTACTAAATGTTCCCATTTAACAAGAGCAACTGTAATATAACAATGTTCTCCACTGAGTTCTTGCTGTCAAATTGCCAAAGATTAAACAAAAGGATAATGCCAGCTTTGGCAGTATGGTGGGGTACCACCTGTCCACAAAGCAGTTTAAAGATAATATCAAAAGCTTTAAAACTTAACATATTCTTAAATTAAGAATTCTAAAACTTATCCAAAAGAATAGGATAAATCATGGATTTGTGCTAAGACTTACCCCCAAAGAAATTCAATGCAGAGTTGCTTATCTTATTTGAAAATTGAAACAAAACTAAATGTCCAACACTAGGGGATTTGTAAGATAAAAGCATACATCTCTGCAAAGGAATGCTATCCAGGTATTTAAAATGGTGTAAAAAAATATTTTCCAAATACTTCTGTATTTGGAAAAAATAAGAAAAGGAAGCTATAAAACATGTAATATGCCCCAAGTTTCCTTTTTAGGAAAAAAAAAAAATATATATATATATATATGGTACTTGGGGACTAAGCCTATATATGTGTATATCAACATTACTTACCTGTAGATGATAGGATGTTATTTTTGTCCTCTTTTTGTTTTTCATTATCTTATGTTACCTTATGATTACTCTAAAATGAATATATATTACCTATACAACAAGAAAAAACCAAGTTTTTGTTTCTTTGTTTAGTTTGTTTTAAGAGACCTGCATGAAAACTTTATTACTAGCCAATTTCAGACACTAGCATTGGTCCAGACAACATTTAGGTCTCTGAAATCAGTCCAGATGGGTGCTGCTTCTCCAGTTGCTCAAAGGGCACCCTTTTGATTCTCTGAGTTACACCACCCTGCAGAATAATCTGATCTCCTAGCTTCATCTAACTCTAAGCATCAGAAGGCAAACTATTAATATTTGGAAAAACTAGGCCTTGCTGCTGAAAGGTGTGACCTTAAATAAAAGTTGATCTGACTTAAGGTTTACTTTTGTGGTCTGTTATACAGCAATACCATTAAATTATGTATTTTCATTCACTATCTGTTGGGAAATAGTCCCATCCAAGAATTTTTAAGCCTCTAAAGAGCCTTAATGGGTTAAGATTCCCAAATCAAAGAAAAAATTACTCGTTTGTACCTTGGTTACTTTGTGCCCCAAGAGCAAAGCCAGGGTCAAGGGAGGTAATATATATATTACCTAGATGTGTATGTAGATAGATAGATAGATAGATGGAATAGATAGATACAGATATATAGAGAGAACAGAAAGTCAGTGTTCTCTGTTAATAAAGCATCTTGTATTGGACACGTAAATCTAATTTTTGGTAGGTATAATAAAGTTCTTTTTTCTTTAGATAATTTTGCTTTGCAAATTCAAACATATTTAGAATATTTATTTGCTTATCACTGAGAATAGGATTAAAGGGTACATAGTAATCATGGAAAAAAATTGTGGTTGACTAAACGTGTATCTGGTAGAATCATAAAGAAGTCAGTGATATAAAATGAGATTTTGAAATAGCTTGTAAATCTTTTAGATGAGGCCAAACAAGTTTGAAATCTTTGCAAATCGCTTTTTTTACTGATCCCCCCCTGCTCATTCTAGAATTCTCTATGTTACCTAGTTGAGAATGAACCATGTAATCATATTATTCTCTGCATATCTATGAGCAGCCTGCCATATTAGGCTTTTTGCCCATATCTTTTTTATAAAGCATCACTGCTTTGTTGAGTTGTCTTCCTAATGTCCTAAATTGTTTTCAGGTAATAAATTAGATTCTCAAGCAAGTGCAGTGTTATATAGCATAATCCAAGCTATTTGAAGAAGACATAAGCTCAAGCAGGGGAAAGGATGTTGTTCTATGTCTGAGACACTGGAATCCAGTCCTGACTTTACCAGGACGTGGCTGTGTGATCCCAGCCAACGCTCAGTGCTTTTCTGAGGCTCCATTTCCTTATCTATAAAACCAGAAAGTTGTCATGAGATGATCTCTTAAGGCTCCTTTCAGCTTTAAAAGCCTTTGCAGTGAAATTATATGGAAACTGTCACTTGGAATAATTTATCATCATTTTTCAAAGATTTGGGGTGTAGGTCATGGTGTAGAGTGACAGCAGTCTTCTGGAGGAAAGGAAAAGTCACTCCATGTAAAATGCACTTGCCCATTCTGCCTCCCATAGGCCAAGGGACAGAACTCATGCAGCTTTCTTCAGTTTCCTTAGCAGAACATGTGGCTAACTGCATAAACTCATAAAATAAAATGCATGGGCTTTGAAATGAGCACTTTCCACAAATCACAATTTATGAAACCACTGAAATGGAATGGTAGGTTTTTCTCTCAGCAGTTTTTTCTTCCATTCTTCCTTTCACCAAGTTGTAAATTCAGGACTGCTCATGCAGCCTGTATTCGGCCTGGGAGGTTCTCCTCCAATAAGTCAGCCCCTGTGATGTATCCCCTAGGTGCAACTTTTGCAGAAATTACTTAATAAATCAGTGGTTGACATACATTTTTATTCCCCTGGGTTGTGCACTAAGCTTTTTCTACAACCCTTGGGCTTATCTTGCTTGAAGACATTGATCTTAGAGAAGGGATAACTTTCAATTCAAATAGGTTTCAATTTAATGCTTTTACATAGGTAAGGAAACCTATGTATGCTGTATTTGGAGTTTTCCAATATATGGCAGGACAATGTTACTTTCATTAGAAGACAGTGCCACAGTCTAGTTCTTTCCACCACAGTCTCTAGATAAGGGCTGCATCTACCCTCACTGTATGTGCTTTAGCAGATGTCAGACTCAAGCAAGAGACCTTTAACTATATTATTAGAGATTTAGTACTTTTAATGTTCTGAATTTGCTAACTTGAACAAAGAATGTAGTATTAAGCTTTTTGAGGATTTCTTCAAAACTAGTTCCTCCACTCCTGGAAAACATCAGATAAAACTAGGGTATTTCAAAATAATATACATGTAGAACATGGTCTTCAAATGTTTCAGTGAAAAATGTTATAGAATTAGTCTCCAAGTCAATTTGAAGAGAGAAAGTATTAACATCATTATTTTATAAAATTCAAAGAGAGGTTATAAAAGTTTTCTAGTATTTTACTATGTTTGAAGTAAATCAGGAAAAAGACCAAGTCCAGCTGGTTGCAGTGAATATTTTTCTTTTATTAGACGTTTTATTTTTCTGTAATTTGTCAATCCTTCCAGCCAATATCTATTCAGCACCTACTAGTATAAGACACTGTAATGACTATGATTCTGTACCCAATCCCAGGATTTTTTTTCCCCTACAACAAGCAATTCACCAACACCAGCTGAGTGCCCTACAATTCAGCTCAGTTGTGACACTACCTGGAAATAGTGTCAGATTCCACAGGTTAAGGGCTCAGTCCTACAAGACCACACACCCCCACTTCCAGATGCCAATCTCAAGTCCAGGTTGTTGCTGGTGTTTCTGACCAATCTGCTATAGATCTGAGGTTCTCAAGACCTCCTCCCTGAGTTTGATTAATTTGCTACAGTGACTCACGGAACTCAGAGAGACATTTTACTTACTAGATCATTGGTTTGTAGTAAAAGGATATAACTCAGGAACATCCAGATGGAAGAGCTGCATAGGGCAAGTTATGGGGGAAAGGACACAGAGCTTCCATGCCTTCTCTGAGCCTGCCACCTTCCCAGCACCTCCACGTGTTCACCAACCTGAAGCTCTTGGAACCTTGTCCTTTTGGGGTTTTATGGAGGCTTTGTTACATAGGCACGACTGATGAAATCATTGGCTTTGGTGATTGAACTTAGTCTCCAGCCCCTCTCCCCCCCCCTGAGGTTATGGGTGGAACTGAAAGTTCCAACCCTCTAATCACAGTTCACTGGCAACTAGCTGCTGTCCTTAGTTGCTTTCCAAAGTCACCTTAGTAACATAACAAAAGCCGCTTTTATTTTTCTCTCTTCACAGGAAAGTTCAAGGGTTTTAGGAATTCTGTGCCAGGAACAGGAACAAAACCCAAATATATATTTCTTATTATAAATCACAATATCACAATAACCAATATCTATTGAGTTATGTCCAGCGTTCAAGGCACCGGGACTATTAGCTGATGGATAGCACAATCTTTTGAGGTACTGCTACTAATAATACTATACTAATTTTAGAGGTAAATAAACTGAAGCATACAGATTTTGGGGGTACCTTACTCAAGATCATCCTGCTGGTAAGTGGCAGAACCTGAATTTGAACTCAGGTAGTCTGAGTGCACAGCCCACGCTCTTCATCACTTCTCATACCCTCTCCCAACCACCTTGGGTGTTTCTGGGAGTGTACAGTGTAGTGGATTGTGTCTAGATATCTAAAACTCAAACCTTAATATGGACAATGTCTGGGAGAGATGAAATCCAAGTTCTATGGATGTGCAAAGGAAGGGGGGATGTTGGTTATGGGCTGACTAATGATGGCGATATTATGGAAAATTGGTCTTTTCTTATTCTTTAAAAAAACTCTTGAATGTTAACTAAATTTATATTTTATATTATTTATATATAAATACAATAAATATTATCACTGTGCCAGTTGAAAATAGGTAATCTACTCTGTCTGAAGAAACACTTTGAAAGTGTGTTCTTCAGAGCCACATGAACTTATTAATAATAACTCATTTTGCTTCACTGTTAATTGTAGTTTTTCCCCAATTTACCTAATTTTTCCATGAATAAAATGACTACATTTTGATTTACAACTAAAAATTGTGCAAGGGCTGTAAACTCCTCCTGAATCTACCAAATCTGGCCTAGTAAAAGCAATCTTCAATGACTTATGTGCTTACCTGTCAGAATTAATTGGATTGTTCCTGAAAGTTCACGAAATGCCATTCATTGCCTCTTAAAATACTCATCATTTCAAATTTACATTTTGATGAGTCTTGTCTCCTCCTAGAGTGAGCTTTTTCTAGAGTTAACTCTTACTTCTCTGAATTCCTATGACTCTTTCAGTAGTGCTTCTACCATTAATCACATCTTGTATTATATGTTCTCTGGTATTACATTTAGAAGGATCATGTCTTCTTAATTAGTTTGTCATCATCTTGAGTGTCATTATTTCAGGAAGTAAAAGGTCTTCTATTTCTTATCTATTCTAATATAGTCCGTTTCTGCTAGCTTTGGGCATGCGGAAGTGCGAATGAATGAATGCCGTGGACCTGACTTGTCAGTGCTTGTCAATGATCTGCTGATATTCCTAGGGTGTAATTTAATCTAGTGGTTAGGCCCCTGGGCTGGAAATAGAGAGAATCAGATCCTATTTCCCATTTTCTGTGACTTTCGATGCACCACTTAAGCTCTCATTTTCCCCACAAATAACTTGAGGGAAGAGTCTCTGTCTAGACCAGTGGTTCTAGACCAGCCTTGACTGCACATTGAAATCACACAGACATGGGCTTCTACCTCCAGAGATTCTGATTTTATGGGTCTGGGCACTGGGGTTCTGGACAGCTCCCCAGGTAATTCTGCTGAGAAGCCGAGGTGCAGAAGACTTTGTTCAGAGACTTTCAGAAATGTTAACCCATGCTTACAGCCTAGTGTAGTGCTCACCATCATCCCATGTATACTTTCTTCCAAGTTCTGCTGATTTGCCTGTTAAATCTCTCTGAGTCCATCCCCTCCTCTGCGTTCCTTCTGGTACTGTCCAGCATTTTTTTTAACTTCCTGACTTATCATTTTGTCCTTCTCTGATCCTTCTCTTGACATGAATATTCTGAAAGGTCATTATTAAATTGAAAACTTTCCTCACTATTTAGAGCCTGAGCAATTCTTTACCTACAAAAAGCAGCAAGACTATGAAAATAGAACAGATGACATTCAGTCATATGACACAGAGGTCATCTTAGTTATCGCATTTTTGTGTTTGCTCTTTAGATGAGGTCCAACCTGCCCAGTTTGTTTTAGGGCAATTTCTGTTCTAGTCCATGAACACACAAATGCCACTGATGCCACTGCGAGCTAGCGGGCTCTTTAGCACCCAAGTGCGCTCCTGCTCAGCTGAAATAATCCTTAGTTCACTGATCTCCAGTCACACGTGACCTTTTAACTCACCTTCTACCCCAAAGTGACCTGACAATACTCCACTATGGCACTGTGGAGTGCTGCCATAGCCAGTTCTGTGTTTTGCTGTTTTGTTGATTTTTCATTAACATTCAGGTTAGGTTTGCTTAAGGAAACACTGTGTCCATGGTTGAGTCCACACAAACAGGAGAGAAGCAAATAGACTTTTAGAACCTGAGTACACAGAGGGCTAATGTTACCAGTGTGTTTTCCTTTCTTTTGTACCTCTGGGGCAGGCAGCAGAGGCCAGCAGTGACCAACGTTTTCAAAGCATGCCTGAAAGAGTTGAGCAGAGCCTATTGCATCAACAAGCCAAAAATAATAAAAGACGTAGAACCAGAGCTTCTAGAAGAGGGAACATTGCAGGTTTAGATGTATCACTAGATGGCAGTGTTTCTGAAGTTCATTCTGAAGAGGCCATATTTGATATTATAATTGCCGTTTTGTTGAAAAGTCAGAGTAATAAATAACAGCTAGTATTTATCAAGGTCTTATGTATCAAGTAATGCGGTAAATGTTATTTTCACATGAATGTGGTAAGATAGGCAAAATAATTATCTTCTTTTTGCAAACGAAAGAATGGAGGTTTAAAATAGCTGAATAATAACAGCACAAACCAGGAACTTAGCTAAGTATTTTTCGGATGATATATAGTATAGCTCCCAGTTGCCCTATACTGTAGGTGTTCATGTAGCTCTTAGTTTGAAGATGAGGAAACTGAGGGAAAAAGGTGTTAGGTTTCTTGCTCAAGGTTGCACAGCTAGGAAGCTGAGGAACCTGGATCTGAACCAGGTCAGTCTAACTCTAGAACTTATACTCTTAAACACTCCCTCCTTCCTTTTGGCTGCAATAGAAAAGGTTTAAATTTACACATTATTTTTCCTGCCCTGCCTGGGCATTAGATACTCCTAGAGTATGAATAACTTGTGAATCTCGTTATTTTTGTGATGGTAGCGGAAAGGGGGGAAAATCATCAAAAGGAGAATGCTCTTGTCCAAAACTTAACCTGTAATATTTCTTGAGTATTCAAGTCAATTTCCCCAGAATTTGAAAATAAAACCCTTCATACTTTAATAGAATGGATTTAAAAAACTCATCTCCTCTATGAAAGATGAAAGTACTGATCTCCCTTTCATTTCAAACATGAAATTGACAAGAAGTGTATGCCCTCTGTTCTTGTGCAAGTTTGTAGCCCAAATTGAATTTCCCAGAAATGGACAATGAAGAACTGCTGCTGCGTCTTGATGATGTGCCTTAAAGACATCTGAGCCTCTTGTAACACATTGGTGGCCAGTGTTTAAAATTATTCATCATAATTGAATAATGTTGAAGCCACACACCCCATGGATTTTGTTTTTATTTTTGTGTTTTGAGTCTACTGATGCAAGGTAGTTTGCTGACGTTTTGTTCAGTCATGGTGAACACGTACAGGGCAATGCATTTATGGTAAGACAAACTGTCCCAAGAATACAGTGGTAAAACTGTAATTTATTGTTTAAGATCTTGGAGAAAGGATTGGGAAGGATGGTAAGGCAATAAAAGAAATTCACTCACTTTGACCCAGTAGGTGTCGACTTTAATAGAAATACTCATACTCATATTCCAAATTTTACTCTTCTCAGATATTTCTTATTTAATTAAGGTTTTTTCTGGAAGTTTGCTTCTTTGTAGTGCTTGGCGGCAGTCACCACTCTGTTCTAGATGACTGTTAAAAGAAGCAAAGAAACTAAAGTCCAAGAAATTACTTTAAACCTCTAACAGTACCTAATCGAAGATATCTAGCGACTTCCAGATTATAAAACAAATTAGCTCTCACCATCTGCCAGGTAAGAATGAAGATCAACATATCTAGTCAACCAGATGACAAAGGGGAGGAGTGACACAGAATTTCTTGCCATTTCTTTAAAATGTCACTCCCTAACTGAGCCTTCTGCCAGTCTTTGAACCAAAGAAAAATGGTTTAGTAAAGATTCAAGGTCGTTAGAATTTCTTACTTCTTGGATTCCTTATGTGTGACACTGTCTCATTAAAACAATTCTGTAAATCTAGTTCATTAATTTTCATCCAGTGTAAAAATAAACTTAGAAGGGATGCTTCATTTAAAAGAATTTTTATTTCTTAGCAACTGAAATGTTGGAGGTGAGGTATTAGAAATTCTGAGAGGAAGGAGAACACTTTCCTTTCACTAATGACAGTTTCTTGAAGAACTCACTGGTTGCCTCTGAATACCTATTAGAAATAGCAGAGGAGTTGATAACTCTACTTATGTTTTTCTCTTCTACCAGGATAGGCCCTGTATTTTTTTCTTTTTAACATAAGTTTAAAGTTTTCTTAAACTTTATTTATATCACTTAATAAAATTGTCACATCAAAGAAGGGAGCTCCAGTCAAGGGCAAGATAATACATTTCCAAAGTATGCTTAATATATGTGTAATTTTGCTTTCAATGGCAGTCGCGATGTAGTTTCCTTCTCAGTTACTTTGGACATTGAGGCTCTGGGTCATTACTTCTAATATGGATAACCATAAAAAAATACATAACAAAAAGTGTTCCTATGTGTGTGATTCCTGTAAATTAAACTACTGACAGAATAGCTTTGTGTGGGCAGGCAACAGATGTTTGTTGCAGGCAAAGATTTTTCTTACTGCAGAGGAACAACTTACAGTGTATACATGTGTATATATGTGTATTTTATGGGCCATAACACCTTAGAAAAAAGAATGATTTTTTTTGGTCATCAGAAGGCCATGACAAATAAATAATGTTGGAGAGCCAGAATACTTTTTTTTTTTTTAAGTATCTCATTTGTTGAATTTGGCTTCTACTTCTCTTCAAGAATGTTTGACAAGTGAGCCTGTGGCTTAAATCTTTACTTTCTTTTCATCTTCAAGATCCTTCACCAACCAGTTCTGGCCTAACCGGCTGCTCTATTATCTGCTCTTCCTTCCTATTGTCCCTTCCAACTAACTCCCCCAAATGCCAATGCAGATTTTCTCTGTCTCCTCCAAACATAGGCTCCCTACCTGCAAGTCCTACCTGTTTACATCCCTGGAATACACCGTGGAGAAGCCTCACACTCAAGGCCAGCCCCCACCTTTCTTTCCACTTACCGCCTCTTAAAACTACACCCAATCTGCTAGGTGTTAAGTGTACATTTGCATGTTTGAAAAAGCTTAGTGAGTCGTCTTGTCTTGGCAATATGTAATTTTAATTTAAAAAAATAATTTTATGAAATTATTTTTCATAGTGAAAAAATTTCAACACTATAGACGACTATAACTTGGAAAAGTACAAATTGACAAGTAATACTTTTAAACTAAAGTTGGCAATTTTAGTTTGTAGCATTTCTGGTGAATACCTCTATATTACCAATTAATTCTTGTTTAAAACATTATCAGCAGCATCTCTTGTCTCACCGATATGAAAGAAGAAGAATTCATTTTACAGTACTACCCCATCTCCTGTATTTACCCAGGTTTCAATGGTTACCAATAGCTTTGATTCTTCTGGTGTTCACCTTTCTAAGTAATACATGTAAACCTCTCTTCCTTGACTGGATAACTTTCTTTACTTGCTGATTTAAGGTGGGGATGTTTTTGATCCTTGTACTTTCCTCCACCTTCTCATTACTTCTCTCCCGCTCCAGTTTCTTAAAGCTATATTGTTATTTTCTGTGTTAAGAAAGGCCAGATCAGATAGCTAGTCCCTCAGATTATCTACCTTTTTTTCTCTTGCTATAGATTTTGGGAGATTTCTGCAAGGGCATCTCTCAGTGCTTCTACTGAATTTTTCATTTGGGAAATCATATTCTTTAATTATCAAAAAATAGCTTTTTCTATGATTGCTCCTTTTTCATGGCAACCTATGGTTTGCTTTATGGTTTCAATATCTTCTCATATTTCTCTGAGGATATGAACAAGGCGTTTTAAAACCCTCTTCTATCCTTGAATTATAAGTTTTCTGTGAAGTTAGTTGTAATTATTCATCGTGGTGCTTTTCATTTGTACAAATTTATTCTCTCAAATATCTGCTGATTCTTTTTTTTTCCTGAGCTTATTTGTGAATGAAGGTCAGGATCGCTGATACACCAGTGGTTGATAATACTCAGTGTTGGGAAGAGCAGTGAGGCAGAGTTCTCACACATTAGTATGGACTTTCTGCGGGAAATTTAACAATATGTATCAAGATTCAAAGTTGTTCATATCCACAGCAAATAGCCCTAGTTTGTAGAAATCCACGTTCGGGAAATGACCAGATTAGGCACAGAGGTATATATGTGAATGTGAATGAATTGAGGACTACTTAAGTACATTTGGTGGAATATTATACAGTGTTAAAGTTGTTGCTTAAGATGAATTTTTTAATAATATGGGAATGTTATATATACATATATATGTACCTGTATATGTGCATTGTTTGTTTTCTTGTTTATCTTTTCAAAATTGTCTACATGCAAATATAATACAACAATTTAAACTATACAGGTCACTTAAAAATGAGCTTCGTCTACATGCCATACAGTGTGGGGAATGTTCTCTAATGGGTGGGATGGACAAGAGGTGAGACAATTACATAGTTTGACAAAGCTTATGATGAGCCTGGTGCTAGTGCTGAAGTAACACCCCTCAGTGTACCAACACTTACCCTGTACTACAGGAAGATTTCCTGAAGAAAGTAACATGTAACCTGAGATGGGATAAAATATATACAAAATAGTAAGACTCAGTTCTTGCCCTTGAGGATCTTCTGTTATTCTAGGGAAATGGACATAAACAAAACCCATCCATAGGTGCAACAATGTTTTCATGTATAAAGTACAAATGAGATGAATAAGGAAAAGCAGTTAATTAGACCTGATAGGGTGGAAATCAGTGAAATAAGCCTTTCATAAGTTATAAATAGATAAAGGTCATTTTAGACAGAAAAGCAAGGTACACCAGTTAAAATCTACGATTGCTGAGGAATCCCATGACCTTCACTTTATGCCAAGGTGTACTTAACTTAATTCTACCCATTGTATCCTGTAATTTCTTATTAGGAAACAAGTTTTGATATGACTTCAAACATAGGATAGTTATCAAATAATATATGTAGCTATTATAATAATATAAACAAGTAATTATATTGATATGTGAAATAATATATGTAAAATTACTTTTAAGTGACCGAGTGCTCAAGTAGTTCTTTGTAGTCATTGCTCAAGTACTCATTGCCGTAAAAATGATAGTGACACAATTATTTAAATGGTCTTTGGCATCAAATTTTGTCAGAAGTTTTCTGAAATCCTGAGTAACTCCTTTGATATCCTTTTGTCTGCTTTTTGTCCTTCAAGACATGGGTTCTTTTTTCAAACATTGTTTGTCTCTACTCTTATGCTGTGCTTGTCTAAATATCCAGTGATCTGACACCGATTTGTTTGTATGTTCTGGAAGTAATACTAGTATCCACACTGGTACTATGGATAAAAGTTCTAGAGAGGTCTATTTTGGCTCCATGTGTGGGAGAACTTCTTAATTTGCCCACAACAGACTGAGAAAAACATGTTTATGTAAACTTTGTTTACATAGTTTTACATAAAACTAAATTCATTTGATTTATAAGTTAGTGCTTTATTCTGAGATCATGTCCTTTGTTTTTCCTTGGTACTAGAATCTCCTTCCTTTTATGGATTATGGCGTTGGTGAATAACAGTCATTTGTTAAATGTCCTTACTTGGCAAAATAAAGGCAGGAAACACATTATTTGAAGTTTTATAGGCTTAGATGTCCATATAACCTGGAACTCCAGTTTCCCTAAATTCTAAACTCTGTTCAAACTGTCAAATTATGTCAGATTTTCAAGTTTTTTTATCTTGTTAAAAGATAAGAAGGAAAAGCTCATTTCAATTAAATCAAATAATTATTTACATATGTAGATTTTAACTTTCTGCCTTATTTTGGATATGTTATCTTTTGTAAGAGGACCCTGAGGGAATGAACTGACATGATAGAATAAATCAGGAGACCTAGAATCAAATTCCCAGCTGTGCAACTAACTAGAGGCATTTGCTTATTCTGGTTCTTAATTTTTATAGTCTGAAAAACAGGTAATGAACAAGTTGTAAGACTCATTTCAGTAATAAAATTCAATTTAAAAACACATATACTATGTATAACTGAATCACTTTTCTGTACACCCGAAACTAATACAACATTGTAAATCAACTATATTTCAATTAAAAAACATGAAAAAATGTAAACAAAATACATATAGATGGATAGATAGATAGAGTGTATGTACATGTACATACAGATGTGTGTTTATATATGTGTACACACACACATGGAAGATTTAAAAATCCAGGAATGAGTTTTTTGGGGGGAAAGGCCCCAAAACCTTGGAAATTGAATGAACGTACAAAAATATTGCCAATATTTGAAAGGTGAAAAGAAATTGAACTATAAGCTATGATTGGAAATTTTTTATGAGCACCAATTTGCTGATGGGCTAATAAGCATTTACTTTGCTGATCTTGTAGTTAGCTGCCTAATTACTCAATCTGTGCATGCAAATGCAATCATTTGTGTATAAATGCATGCAGGTGCAAATCTGCATTAGTAGTATTAGGGCCTTACTTGAAACTTGTTCATGATTCTTCATTACTCTATACTTGAAAAATCAAGATCCCAGTTTTTTTTGTTTGTTTGTTCGGTTTTTCTTGGGGAATCCAAGTTTTCAAAAACAGTTCCTGAAACAAAAAGTAAAATCCATGTGGGCAAGATCCTGTTTTTAATGTGATTGTCCTCCCTAGATGTCTGTATCCAGATCTTCTAAAGCTATTGTCTTGCAACAAGGTTCCTAACTAATTAATAATAGTTTAAAAAACTGATGTGCTACATTTTATTGTCAACCTGAATTCTTAAGACTTGTTGGGTTCTTAGAGACCCAAAATCAAAGACATAAGAATATGACTAAATGCAGTGAGGAATGCAATTTGGTAATGCAATTTTACACAATTATATGCATATAATATAATTATATGCAAATTGGATTTCTTAGATATTTGCTGTTGTTGTGTTATGGTATATTGTTAAGCTACATATTACAACTCAGTAGGCACTGTTTTAGAAAAACTTAAAGGGGAAAGTAAAGTGTATGTTTTAGGATTCAGTAGTTTTAATAATATCTAACTGTTGTATGGGGCTTTGAAACTTACAGAACACTTTCCCACATATATTATCTTGCTTGATCCTACAACACTCCCATAGGCTAACACCCATTTTAGAATTAAGAAAACTGAGGCTAATAAAATAAACTTAATGCCATGATTTCACAAGTACTAATTTACATAGCAAGATTTTAAACCTAGAATACTCTTTTAAATTCTGGGCTATTTCCAACATCATACTCAATAGTGAAAAGCCGAAAGCATTTCCTCTAAGACCAGGAATGAGATGAGGATGCCCACCCTCACCACTTTTATTTAATATAATCCTAGGAGTTCTAACCATAGCGGTCAGACAAGAAAAAGAAAAAAAGGTCTAAATTGGAAAGGAAGAAGTAAAACTGCAGTGTCTGCAGATGACATGATACTATATATAGAAAATTCTTAAGGCACCACCAAAAAAAAAAAAAGAACTAATAAATGAATTCAGTAAAGTGGCAGGATATAATATTAATATACAGAAATCTGTTGCATTTCTATATACCAACAAAGAACTATCAGAAAGAGAAATTAAGAAAACAATTCCATTTACAATTGCATCAAAAAGAACAAAATACCTAGGAATAAATCTAACCAAGGAGGTAAAAGATCTGTACTCTGAAAACTATAAGACATTGAAAGAAATTGAAGACAACATAAACAAATGGAAAGACATACTGTGCTCATGGATTGGAAAACTTAATATTGTTAAAATGACCATTCTTCCTAAGGCAATCAACTGAGTCAGTGCAACCCCTGTCAAAACACCAATGGCACTTTTCTTTCTTATTTTTTTAAAAATTTATTTATCTTATTTATTTATTCTTAGCTGTGTTGGGTCTTCGTTGCTGCCTGTGGACTTTCTCTAGCTGCAGCAAGCAGGGGCTACTCTTTGTTGCGATGCATGGGCTTCTCATTGTGGTGGCTTCTCTTGTAGCGGAGCATGGGCTCTAGGCGTGCAGGCTTCAGTAGTTGTGATGTGCCAGCTCAGTAGTTGTGGCTCATGGGCTCTAGAGTGCAGTCTCAGTAGCTGTGATGCATGGGCTTAGTTGCTCCGCAGCATGTGGGATCGTCCTGGACCAGGTCTCGAACCCATATCCCCTGCATTGGCAGGCAGATTCTTAACCATTGCACCACCAGGGAAGCCCCACTAATGACACTTTTCATGGAACTAGAATAAATAATTCTAAAATTTGTATGGAAACAGAAAAGACATATAGCCAAAACAATCTTGAAAAAGAAGAACAAAGTTGGAAGTATCACACTCCCTGGTTTCAAATTATACTACAAAGCTACAGCAATCAAAACAGTATGGTATTGGCACAAAAACAGGCACATAGCTCAGTGGAACTGAATAGAGAGCCCAGAAATAAACCCACACACTTATGGTCAACTAATCTATAACAAAGGAGGCAAAAATATACAATGGGGAAAAGACAGCCTCTTCTATAAATGGTGTAGAGAAAACGGGACAGCTACATGCAAAAGAACTAAACTGGACTACTTTCTTACACCACATACAAAAAGTAAACTCAAAATAAATGAATGACTTAAATGGGAAACTTGAAACCATGAAACTACTAGAAGAAGACATAGGCAGTACGCTCTTTGACATCAGTCTTAGCAGTATTTTTCTCGATATGTCTCCTCAAGAAGGGAAACAAAAGCAAAAATAAACAAATGGGACCACATCAAATTAAAAAGCTTTTGCACAGAGAAGGAAACTATCAGAAAAACGAAAAGGCGGCCTACTGAATGGGAGAAAATTTTGCAAACAATATATCCGATAAAGGGTTAATATCCCCAAATACAAAGAACTCATACAGCTCAACATCAAAAAAAAAAAAAAAAAGTACCTGATTATAAAATGGGCAGAAGACTGAATAGATTTTTCCAAAGAAGGCATACGGATGGCCAACAGACACAAAAAAGATGTTCAGCATCACTAATCATCAGGGATAGTAATTCTTTTTTTTCTTTTTTTTTTTTGCATCTTTATTGAAGTATAATTGCTTTACAATGTTGTATTAGTTTCTGCTGTACAACAAAGTGAACCATCTATATGTACACATATATCCCCATATCCCCTTCCTTCTGAGCCTCCCTCCCACCCTCCCTATCCTACCCCTCTAGATTGTCACAAAGGACTGAGCTGATCTCTCTGTGCTATGCAGCAGCTTCCCACTAGCTATCTATTTTACATTTGGTAGTGTATATATGTCCATGCCACTCTCTCACTTTGTCCCAGCCTCCCCTTCCCCCACTGTGTCCTAAAGTCCGTTCTCTATATCTGCATCCTTATTCCTGCCCTGCCACTAGGTCCATCAGTACCATTTTTCTAGATTCCATATATATGTGTTAGCATATGGTGTTGGTTTTTCGCTTTCTGACTTACTTCTCTCTGTATGACAGACTCTAGGTCCATCCACCTCACTACAAATAACTCAGTTTCATTTCTTTTTATGGCTGAGTAATATTCCATTGTATATATGTGTACCAAATCTTCTTTATCCATTCCTCTGTCCATGGACATTTAGGTTGCTTCCATGTTCTGCTATTGTAAATAGTGCAACACCCCAACGAGTTACCACCTCACACCTGTCAGAAAGGCTACTATCAAAAAGACAACAAATAACAAGTGTTAGTGAGGATGTGGAGAAAAGAGAACGCTTGTGCACTGTTGGTAGGAATATAAATTGGTGCAGCCACTATGAAAAATAGTATGCAATTTCCTAAAAAAATTAAAGATAGACTGATCAAGCAATTCCACTTCTGGGTATTTTTCGGAAGAAAACAAAAACACTAATTTGAAACAATATATGCACCCCTATGTTCATTGCAGCATTATTCACAGTAGCCAAGATACAGAAGGAACCTAAGTGTTCATCAACAGGTAAGTGGATAAAGAAGATGTGGTGTATATACAATGGAAGATTACTCAGCCATAAAAAAGAAGGAAATCTTGTCATTTGTAACAACATGGATGGACCTAGATAGTATTATGCTAAGTGAAATAAGTCAGAGAAAGACAAATATCATATGGTTTCACTTATATGTGGAATCGAAAAATCCACATTTTTTTTTGTTTTTTTTTTTTTGTTCATTTGTTTTTGATTTGTTGATTTGTTCATTGATTTGTTCATTGATTTGTTCATGAACAAATCAGAACAGAAACAGACTCATAGATATAGAGAACAAAATGGTGATGGGGTAGGGAATGAATGAAATAGGTGAGGAAGGTTAAGAGGTACAAAATTCTAGTTATATAATAAATGTCACGGGGATGTAATGTACAGCATAGGGAATATAGTCAATATTTTAATAACTTTGTATGATGGCAGATTGCTACTAGATGTATTGTGACCATTTTGTAATGTATAAATATCTAATCACTATGTTGTTAATCACCTAATATTGTAAGTCAGTTATACTTCAATGATAAATAAGAAATAAATGAATAAATAAATTAATTAATTAATTCCAGGCTCCTTCAGTAACATTACATTGCTTTGATTCTGTTGTTTGCTCTTGGTTTTGCACGTTCATTTCTGCAACCCTCTCCCTCCCTTAACTTTACAAAATTCTTAATCTCGAAGAGCATAATTTACTCTTCAGCATTCTGCACAGTACTTAGCACTGTTTTGTACCTAAAACTAGATGCCCCCAGAATACTTGTTGCTTGCTTATGGCTGGGGAGTTAGGGAGCTGGTGGCCAAGCAATGACGTTTAATTCATAAATTGACCTTAGTGAAGTTTGGTGTTGGAGCTCCGCTTTTACCAGCGGCCTCATGCGCCCAGCCTTTGCATGGGAAGACAGTGTGAAAACCCTGCCCCAGAACGTGGTGAGGAAGAGCTGGCAAGATATGCATTTTGGCATTGCAGAATATACTCAAGACATTAGTCACTTTCATTTCTGTGACAGATATCCAGGTACTCTGTCAGAGTACCAGAATAATAAGACTGGCATGTTTTTCAAAGCAGAAATTATGGAAGTTATCACAGTAAAAACTCCAGAGTAATCTCACATACAACAGATTCTCATTCACAAATGAACATACGATTCTGTTGGAACAGGGGCCTGAGGCAGTTTCATTTCTCTACTCTAAAGAAATTCTTCATTCTTTGGAAATCAGCTCTGATATTCCCATTGGGGCACTCTTACCTCAACATCTAATTTTCTTCTAAGATGCAAGATTGAATAAATAGCTCGGGTTGTTTAAGAAACTATTTTTGGAAGGAATAAACATTTTCAGATCTTGCTATTAAAGCTATTTTCATTGTACTCTGTGGATTTAACACTTAAGGCTTTACCAAATGCATCTGCAGAGGGCAGTATGAGGGAGCAGCCTAATAACTCTGGCCCAGAATTCTCAATGCAAGCATGCCACTGGGATTGGGGAGACCATAATTTCCATATACACACAACCAGGACTTTATGAGAACACCTGTCTTACCTCTGGGCTGCTTCACTTAATCATTCGGGGATCTGAGAAAGCTCCCACTGAAGGCAGGTGACAGGGTACATTGGGAGTAGGGTCCTATCTTCAGGAGCCTTGTGCTTTCTCTCCTTAGTACATCTCAAGGCTTCCAGGGGTGTTCCTTACTCCTCGATATCCGATCCACTTGCCGTAGAGCTTAGTTGGAAGGATTTATAATGAGGCAGTTTATTTATCCAATTGACACTAAAGCAATATTATGCTTAGGGGACTGTCAATAAAAAAGTAATAATAGCCGCAGTTCTTGTGTTCTCACGCTTACTACACTCCAGACACTGCAGTAAGTTCTTGTTATTTAATTCTCATAGCAGCCATAATACAGGCAGGAAAACAGAAACTTAAAGGTTTAAGTAACTTGCCAGGATATGCATGGTATTGACAGGATTTGTACTCAGTCCTGACTCCAAAGCCAATGCTCTAACCTCTAGGCCACACTGACCTTGAGTTTGGTAGAAAGCCTTCTTTGAGGGAAAGAAATGTACTTATTTGGAAAACAACACATCTGCCTATAATATTTGGTAGCGTTTTCTGTCTGGTAGGTGCAGTGCAAATGGATAAATATCAGGGGATTTTCAAAAGGGAGAGGGAAAGAGTCTGGCTGCTTTTGAAGATCTGAATAAACCAAGGTCTCTGGGTCCTCATTCCATAAATGTTCCCTCCTGTGTCACCTCCCACTTCATCATGGCAGATCTCCACACCCTCTTCCTTTATATGTTAGCAGCCTCCAGTTGCTTCTGCTCATAGCTCTTTGGCTCTGGATATATCACTCCTTCTTCCCAGAATGCAGCCCCCGAGTTCTTTACCATGAGGATTACTACTGATTCTTCAAAGTCCAGTTCCGACACCGCTGCTTGGGCAATCTCCTCTGAGCACTCCAAATAGATGAGACCCCTCCCCTGACCCCACCCAGGACCATTTTCTATTTCTTGTATGCACACTTGTCATTGCATTTATCACACTGTGCTGTCATTTCTTCCTTGTCTCTCTCTCATATCTCCCCAACTGTAAAATAAAATGCACGGGGACTGTGTTAAGTGTTATTCATCTCTGTATCTCTGCTGAACAACCTGCAAATATAGGTGCTTAATAAATGTGGTAGAACTGACTTGAAAACTCTTCTGTACTAGAGCCATGAACTACTTCAATAGCAGTTCAAGATGAATGAGGTTAGTATCTTGAAAGCAGTGCATTGTGCTTTTTTCGTCTTCAGCTGTAAGTGTATTAAGGATGAAAGATGTGTGTGTACTACTGCAAATGTTTCTGGAAGTAGCCCAGAAAAGAGGAATGAGACATCTAGCTCACAGCTCACCATTACAGAGGCCTTTGGGTTGGGAACTGTTTCTAAGAAAAACAGCAGCGTCAGACTGATGCAGAAATCACCCGTTTCCTTCTGTGTTGTCATTAAGAATTGTGGGTGTGTGGCTTTTTATTTTTTATTTATTTAACTTTTTTTTTTTTGCAACAGGCGAAGGATTTAATGCTACAAAATGATGTATGGTTTGTAGTTGGTTCACCTGGGTAAACGTTTGCCTCAACCACTGTGAACTTATTTGTTCATCAGTCATTTTAACACTGTGCTACAAACCAGAAAATAGGAGGTTTAAAAAGAATAATATCTCGACAGAATCTGCTCAGAGACCTCTGATGTTTGTAAACCTCTGGCTGCTTAGTTGGTAGATTGTCTTAAAGAGAAAGTGCACAGAATTTGATCATTTAATTTAAGACAAGGGCTAGATATTTCTAAATTTGAGGAAATTCTCACATATAATTGAGAAATTTTTACCTATAATCTTTCTCTAATAGCCCTTATGCTTGCAACCCTTTCTCCTAGGAGAGGCAAGAGGAGCCACAGGAAACCAGTTTGCATTTACAAATATAGAGAAAACAGTGAACTTGACCAGCAAGTCTAGGTAGAGTTTGGGCACTACCTCTCTCAGTGACTTTGGGCAATTACCGTCACCTCTTGGAACCTCTGTCCACAGCTGTAATTTTGGGATAATATGTGTCCTGATTATATCTCAAAGAAGAATGAGTTTCTGAAGATTGTGACTTTGAGGCCATTGAGATTGCAAACTTAACTTTTGACACTTCAAATCTGAGAACTCTGCTGTCAGGCCATTTAGAATGAACCAGAAGAACGTGGGGAGAGTGTCTGTCTCCTGCTGAGTGGAAGTGGAGAGGTGTGTGGAAGGCCACTTGCAATTCACACATATTTAAAAAGCATGGTACTGAACCCCGTGACAGAGTGATTACAGAAGAAAAGCCTGATTTAAAACTATCCCCAAGTTAAATGGTTTTCTTTGGTTCAGTATTTCTGGCTTGGCAAGTCCTTGAGTACCCCTATTACTGGACATCTCAAAATCAAAGGCTGACAGAGGCCACAGATGTAGGTCATATGTGTTGAGGTGTGTAGCTATCAATTTACATTTGCCCAGATAGGACCCATGACTTGGGTACAACATTCATCACTGCAGACAATAGCAGGTCAGTATCCTGGGCTGACTCTTTGACCCTTATGTTATTGGGGTCTATTTCCCTGCTGACCCACAGGCTACACAGGTTGTTGGTCCAGTTACCTGCACAGCCAGATCATTTTCAGTGCTATAGAAACTGCCTTTGGAGATGGCTTTCAGATATCTCTTTCTCCTGCCCTCTGCTCCATTCATTTATGGACAGCGTCTCTCCTGACTTTCTTCCAAATCTTTAGAGGATGAAAAAGGAAGAAAGAAAACCAAAAGTGATGAGGATAAGCTAGGTATGAAAGTAACACTAGAATCATATACAGTGATCATATTTCCTAAAACAAGAATTGTAATTTGTGATCTGACAATAGACTAAGATATTTAAAATCCAGACTTGCTTAGAGGACTAGGACACATGGTTTTCTTGTTGACCACAATTACAGTAAGATGTCGATATATTTTCTAAGATAATAAAAACTAGGATGGTTTAAAGAGTTGGATAACTCATTGTCAGAGAGGATTAATGGAATAGGTAGAAAGTTGGACTTGTTGACCTGTAGTTTTGTTCTAACAAATTAATTTATTCCTTCATGTACTCCTTCATAAATACACTCATTCAACAAACAGTTATTGAGTATCTACCACATGCCAGGGACTGATGGAAAGAGGGTTAAAATTAAGGTGAATTGTAGAAAGCAAAAGGTTACATCTTTTGCATCCTGATTTTATGGACTGGGTTGTATATTTATTACCTCCTATGGCTGGTAAGAACCACTTATATTCTGCTTCTAAAGAAGACTGTGTCCAGTTTGGTTTCCAAATTTTAAATCAGATATTTTGGAAATGATAACAAATATTTTTAGACTAGGACAAGAATGGTAACTGAAGTTAAGTAGGATCCTTGAGGATACCGTGAAACATCGGAAATGCTTTACCAAGGCATTAACGATAGAAGTAATGGTGAAAGGAACTTCTGCTTACCAAGCACCTCCTATATGCCTCTCACATACTAGGCACATGGATATGATGTCTAGCTCCTATTTCAATGGCCTCCAGAGAGGGCAAGAGAAAACACAATATTAACCATGCCACGCTTCCTTAAAACCTCCCAAAGGCCTATAGCAAGTCATGAGAAAGGAATCTTTCTGATTTGTTAAAGCTCTGTACCTACAATCAGTAGATCCAGCTGAAAACTGGGTAGTTCGACAAGTAGAATGATATAGGAAGTCCCGTGCCTGTCTAGCGTACTATACACACACCACCTGTGGATTAGAGTGGAGACGGAACTTATTTATCTCCTAGTTCTGTATTAACAAACTGCTTTTCCAAACTTGACTTTCCACATCTTCTCATCACTGACCCTAAGATTTAGCAAAGCTGAATTACCAGCTACTCAAAGTCTATAATTTCATGCCTCTCTGACTTACTTGCTCATCTTACTCCCCCAGCTATGAATTCCTTTGATGACCTAGTTCAGTATTGTCTCCTTGGCTTCTTCAACTATATGAAGTCGCTTTCCTTGGAGTTCCATAGCATTTTACTTGTCCTTCTCTTATGACAGGGACCTCATTCCCCTTTGAATTTTAATTATGTTGTACCTGGCTTCTCCTCCATTCTCAGGACAATTGTTAGCCACCATTAAGCAATTAAATTCCTTCTTTCTACGCCAAGGAGTCCAAATGGGAAGCAGCTCTGTCACAAACCAATATCTGCAATTTGGAATGTCTGCCCTGATAACTTATACTTTGAGACTCATGTTTGAAGTCCCTTTGTGTAGGTGATTTTGGTATTTCTCTTCCCTTTAGCAGCCATGTGGGCCTCTAGCTGCCCTTGGGAGATGTCTGTGGTATCAGTTAGGGTTCTTTGGTTGAAAGCAGCAGAAATGGATATTGGATAAATGTTTTTTAAAAGTCTTTATTTAAAGACTATACAGAAGCTTACAGAATCCCAAGGAAGGCAGAAGAACCAGGCATAAAACAGAGACCAGGGACCTACTACAGGTATTACTGCCAGGAGAGGAAGGGCATCGTCACTCAGAATCTACTCCTGGGAGGAGCCAAGTCTAGTCATTTATTATTATTATTTTTGGATTGTTCTGATTAAGATTCAAAGTCCTGGGAGAGAGAGGCTGATTAGGCAAGCTTGGTTTACTTGCCTGCCTCTGGGTGTTCTCAGAGGTTGGGGGGGTGTGCTCAGCATCTGTTGTGAGAGGGCCGGGTCCCTTGATTTACCATCTTGCTGAGACTGCACACCAAGGAGGAGAGGTAATATCTCTCCAGTTCTGACACCAATTCCAGTGTGTGTGTGTGTTTTGTTCACACCACCAAGAAATTAACTCAATTCTGACACTATCTACCTGGAGATAGCATAAGATCCTAGAGGTTAAGGCTCAGTTCCACAAGATTGCCCCCACTTCAGGTGCCAGTCCAAAGTCCAGGTTGTCACCTTCAGTTAGCTTCTAACTGACAGGCTATAAATTGGAGGTTCCAACGATCTCCTCCTTGGGTTCAATTAATTTGCTAGAGGAGCTCACAGAACTCAGAGAAACATTTTACTTACTAGATAACTGGTTTATTATAAAAGTATATAACTTAGGAACAGCCAGGTGGATCTTCCCGGACCGGGGCACGAACCCGTATCCCCTGCATCGGCAGGTGGACTCTCAACCACTGCGCCACCAGGGAAGCCCACATGTGTTAAATATTTATGTATACAAGGTATGGGGAAGGGTAAGGTATGGGGAAAGGGATGCAAAGCTTTCATGCCCTCTCTGGGTGCACGACCCTCCCAGCACCTCCATGTGTTCACCAACTCAGAAGCTCTCTGAGCCCCGTCCTTTAGGGGTTTTATGGGGGCTCATTACATGGGTACGATTGATTAAATCATTGGCCATTGGCAATCAATTCCACCTCCAGTCCCTCTCCCCTCCCCAGAGGTCAGCAAGGGTGAGACTGAAAGTTCCAGGCCTCTAATCATATAGTGGGTTCACCTAGCAAACAGCCCCCATCCTTAGGTGCTTTCCAGTAGTTACCTCATTGACATAAACCCAGGTGTGGTTGAAAGGGGTTTGTTAGGAATACCAAGATACCTCTGTCGCTCTTATAACTTAGGAAATTCCAAGGGTTTTAGGAGCTCTGTATCAGAAACAGGGAAGAAGGCCAAATGTGTATTTCTTAATATAAATCACAATATCACATCCTCCAGAAGACAAGGTACTGTTAGAGGCCAGGAGGCCCCAAATAACTGATATCTGGAAAGACAGCCTATCTGATTGAGGGATTCTCCAAGGTTCTCTTAACTGAATTTCCAGTATGCCCACATAACCTGTATTTTAAGTCTATACATCCCAAATATGCCTTCCAAATTTGGTGAAAACTGTCCAAAAAAGTTAATATTAATTATTTAGATATACAGGCTTGCCTCCCTTTTTATACTGAAAACTTTTAAAAAGAGGTTTTTTTTTAATGTCTGATTCATCTTTGAATCTCTCTCCATCTTTGCACAGAATCAAGACTCAACAAATATTTGTTGAATAAGTGAAATGTAGACATGATACACTTAAGTTTCAGAGTTGAACATACCTATATGCATGATTATTATATGAATAAATAAAATATGTTCACATGTGTTAAATATCTATATCTATCTATCTATATATATATATATTTTTTTTTTTTCCTTGCGGTACGCGGGCCTCTCACTGTTGTGGCCTCTCCTGTTGCGGAGCAACAGGCTCCGGACTCACAGGCTCAGCGTCCATGGCTCACGGGCCCAGCAGCTCCGCGGCATGTGGAATCTTCCCAGACAGGGGCACGAACCCGTGTCCCCTGCATCGGCAGGCAGACTCTCAACCACTGCGCCACCAGGGAAGCCCACATGTGTTAAATATTTATGTATACAATCATGCAAATAGAATTTGGTTTATAATCACCAGAATCCCTGTCAACAAGAATAGGGAAAAGATTACATCATTAGCTGTTAATTATTTCCAGGCTTTTATTACGCCATGAAAGAAGTAATGGAAAGATTTTGTCCATCTCTTAAGCTTACCCTCTAAGCACTTTAGCCTTTAGTTCTCAGAGAATATTTTGCTGATGTTTTCCTTTCCTTTATTCCTTGTTGAAGGGCTCATGTCTTATTCATTTTGAATAAGGCCTAACAGGTACTCAGTAAATGTCTCATGAATAAATTATAGCAATTTAATATTTGCCCTGATAATAAGGGCTGAAACCGCTTGTCAAGATATGGGGCCAGAGCAATTATATATTCGTGAGAAGCCAGTTTTGGCAAGAGGTGACTGTGGATCATGGGGAGTGGGGCAGCCTGGGCATGTTTTGTAGTGGGTCCCAAACAAGCCCTTCATCTGGATTGTTCTTGTTAACTGATGAGAAGGCAGGAGATGGAATGTAGAGCAAGAGGATCAGGTGGGATCCAAGACAGGCAGAGAAGGACCTGGCCTCCATGAAAGACAAGCGATCGTTCCCAGCCTACTTAGTGGGAAGTTTGACTAGTGGGTAGGTGACTAAACCGTTGGCAAGTTCTGCTCTTACAGATGATGTTTCAAAGAACTGAATAATTATGCAGGTAACCAACTCCACTGTCACTGTCCTTTCCTCACTTAATATATTAGCAATGTTATAACTGACAAGCAGTGAGCAGCAGAAGTAGGAAATATGTGCAGAAGAGTGCCAAAGTATATTTCTCCACTTTTATTCAAATCTTTACTTACCAACAGCTTGCTATCTGGCTGGCTCTGGTTTATTCCAGGTTGTGGTTGCTCCTTTGCATGACCATTGCATGGCATTTTCTTGACAAATATAACTATGCTAGCATTATTGTGCTCTGAGCATCTGGAGGACAAAGGATGTGCTTTATTTATCTCTGTATCTTCAAGCTCTAGGACAGCTGCCTGGGATGATAAACTCTCAATAAATATTTATTGTTTAATATACAGAAAAAAGATAGAAGAGGAAAAAAGACAAAGGAACATTAACATTGTGATAGCCCCATGAGAGTTCTCCTCTTGATGCCTTCCAAGGAGCCTGCCCTTCTACTGAGGGCTGCTGCTATATTTAACGCTTGTGAGAGTCCTGAAAACAAGTCAGTCTCCTTGTCGTTCACCTGAGGTACAAATCCCTTGAAACACCCTCACTCAAGCAACATTAACTCTTTCCATAGTTAGGTCTATGCCTTTTTAAGCCTGGGCCTGCTAGGACAAGTTGTTTTGACAATCCTGAGATTGGAAAATCCCACCAGGCCTCACATTTCCATCCAAGGTGTTAGAAGCCCCATTGAGCATCCCCCCCTTTCCTGTAATCTCACACCACGGGCTGCTGTGTATTTCACCTGGGTTGAAATTATATTGCTCATTGCCCTTTCCTTCTGTTTCCTCCTCTTCTCTTCCATTTCCTCCCCCTCCTTTCCCCTCACAAGCCTTCCTGTTGGGCTTTAGAACATTTAATATAATAAACGAGGCTTTGGCATGCTTAACTTCTTTATTGGAAACCACACGCACCTCTTTCCTTAACTGATACCTGACCTTCCCTTGAAGACATGCCTTGGCCCTTTTAAGTACGTTTGGCCTATTCTTCCAACCCCATATAGATCTGGGCTAAGATTTAGTCTCAGCAGCTTTTTGCTACTGCATGACACTTTTGGACCATTAGTCCTTCAGCCTCATGTAGAAACTATGGCTTCTTAAAGCCTGTACCTCTTCGGGGAGCTGTAAACTCCTGACAGCCATCTACACTTGGTGGTCCTTATTTTACTTGTGATTTTTAAATAGCACTTCACACTGTTGACCACTCCCTCCTTTTTCCTCTGGCTTCCAACACTTTCCAACACAGCAGGAGCTGTTTATTGTTTTACTGCTTTTCTACCCGACCTTTCAAACTTCTGATTTTAGGCTTCTCTTTATCTGCTCACCCTGTACATGTCTGCATTTCTCAGTGTGGTAGACATGGAGACCTGCTGCCCAGATCCCCCAGGGGAGGGACCTGCTGTCATAGCTGCTGGGACGACAGACAAGAGAGCTTTCAGCTCAGCCTGGTGTGGTCTCAGCTTCAGAGAGAGCTCTCAGAGCTCTCACGTAGGGTCCCTACCCTTCCGGGACGCATATCCAATGACTGACTGACTAAGGCAGGATATAAAGGCCTGGTTATTTTGACCGCATGTAGGACAGCTCTGATAGGTCATTCCACCTGGAGAGACCTTCCTGGAGCGGCACTGCAGCTCAGCTTCTCCCTTTGCCTAAGCCCGCCTCCTCCACACCCCTTTTGCAGGTGTGGATTCCAAGTACACTCCTCAATGATCATCTTGAGCACAAAACTCTGTTTCAGAGGCTGCTCCCTGGAAAACTCAAAGTCCAGCGTGTGGGCTTTATTCTTTGCCTCTTCTTTTTTCACACTGCATAGTTTTCCTTGGTCATCTCATCCACCGTGGCAACATCAGTTACCTTTGTTATACTGAAGCCTGTATCTCCTGTCTAGATCTTTGTGAATGCTGAATGTGCATATTCAAGCTCTTCCTTTACATTTCCACTGGGATGGCCCATAAACATCTTCGGCTCAAGGCAACCAAGACCGAACTCACTTTAAATGACCCCAATGCACACTTCAGGCCTGCTATGTACTGATTCCTACTGTTACTGAGAGAGTCTATCCAGTTAATTCATTCTCACTTGGGCTGTAGGGAATTGTTTGAGCACAACAATCAGGGGAGCAATATTTATTAACAAGGAATTGTCCTTTCTTATTATGCCTGCCTGGTCTTCCTTACAATTACCACGTAGTATTCGACTTATGAGTTAACATTTATCCTATGCTGGTGCTAAAGTAAATAGATTTTCTATCTACTATTATTAGCATGAAACCAGGGAGCTATTAACTATCATTCTTGTGTTCATGAAATGTAAGTATCACATTTTTGACCTATTATAGATAGACTCCCAGTAAGAAAAGGAATAAGACAGGGACCTAATGTGGAATAGTGTATTCTTTCTTTGAATCTTCACGTTCCTTTTTCTCTGATTCCTTGGGCAAATATCGCTCTCTGTGGACGACAGGGGTTTGGATCACTCAGGTGGTAGCATGATGCTTCACAGGGAGGTTGGCAGAGCATGCTCTTTGGTGATGTTGTAGTCTCCTCATTGGCCAATCCCAAGGAATTGCTTTCTCATCCACCACATAACAATGGTAGCAATTTAGGTAAAGTCTTCTGTGCCTTGACTCCATGTAAACAAGCTTAAACTCATTACAACACTTTTTCCTTTTCTAAATACAATTTTTAAAGGTTGCTTTTCCCCATTACAGCATTTTTGGAGAAATGTATAACCACCATAGTTTGGTAAAATGTTTAGTCACTATGCCATTGATCTGGATGTCACTCTCATCTCTGGCCAAAGTTGCATGTTTTGGGAAGGTTCTGCCTTTATACAAGATTCACCCACAGTTTTCAACTCTTCTCCCATATGACGTTTGTACCTGGCAGGACTTGTGTTATGAAAGAGAATACAAATAAACACATGCACAACAAACTAGAATCTGTTAGCAAGACCTCAACAACCGCAGGTAGCGATACTTCATTGAAAAAAACAGCAGCAGCAGCCCTCTGTGATGCTGGTAAAATCATGAGTTGCTCCAGAACCCGGTATTGAGAACAATTTCCTGGACAACTGTGACGAGGAGTGGGAATATAAGACTTAGCTGAGAGAACTGCCCAAATCTGTAGCTATATGGGTTCTTTTCCTTCTGGAACCCTCCTGTGTAGCAGGTCCTCCAAAATGACCGTAAGTGTCCTTTCCCAACCCAGCCTTTGAAGAGAGTGCCTGTTTATCTCAGGGCTTTCCTCTGTCATCCACACAGTATAAATCCTGTCAAATTCTTTCCTTTGGCAAGTGTCCAATGCTGAAAAGTTTTACATTTTGGTGGCCCTTAAACGTGTTCTATGGGCATAAATAATTATAATGTTTAACTCTTAGTAGCTAAAGAAATATTGATAGACAAATGCCCTTTGTTTTAATCTCACTACTCTCAGACACTTGCTATCTTGTAGTGTCTTGGAGACACTTGCAGCCTTGAAAACTCGAATTAAACTATCATCATCTTTTGTACTTAAATGAAAAGTCCTGTTTCTAATGTAGGCGGTTTGCCTCTATAAGTTTGACAAGCTGCTTGGTACCAGACAGCCAAAAGTGATGAACAGTCTCAGCAGATTAAAATGTAAATTTGATTGAAGAAAACAACCTACAAAAATTTATGTTTCTGTATAATCTATGTGATTAAATGTTACTTGTTTCAAAGCTAATGTTTCTGACACTTTCAATGACAGCTTTTGGAAGTTTTATTCCACATCATTTAATCTATTTTAAATAACTCTCCTTTTTAGGCTCCACACATAGTGATACATGTTTAGCATGAATCTCCAATGCAAATTTGGAAATAATCTCTGTCCAGTCTGCAACAAGACTCATTTTATAGGGAGATAACAAGCTTTAAAAGCAAAACCTGCAATCCTCTTTCTTATACTGAATCTCAGCATAACCACTATTGTCTTTTTGAAAATTGTGGTAAGATGCATAACGTAGAATTTATTCTCCTAACCACTTTTAAGTGTACAGCTCATTGGTGTTAACTATAGTCACATTGTTGTGCAACACATTTCTAGAAATTTTTCATTTTGCAAAACTGAAATTCTATATCCCTGAACAACAGCCCCCATTCCCCCCTCCCTCCAGCCCTTGGTAACAACCATTCCACTTTCTGTTTCTGTGAATTTGGCCACTTTAGGTACCTCATATACATGAACTCCTACAGTATTTGTCTTTTTGTGACTGAATTATTTCACTTTGCCTGGTATATTCAAAATTCATGAAGCAGGATTTGTAGCATGAGACAGGATTTTTGCCTTTTTTTAAGGCTGAGTGGTATTCTGTTGTGTGTATATGACATTCTCTTTATCAGTTCATCTGTCTATGGACATTTGCATTGCTTCTGTCTCTTGGCTATTGTGAATAATGCTGCACTGAACATGGGTGTGCAAATGTCTCTTCAAGATCCTGCTTTCAATCCTTTTGGATGTATACCCAGAAGTGGGATTGCTGGACCATGTGGTAATTCTATTTTTACTTTTTGGAGGAAACTCCATACTGTTTTCTATAGAGGCTGCAGCATTTTACATTCCCTCAAAGCTATTGTCCTTTTTATTACAGATTTCATTAACTAAATATTGAATGATGTTAGTAATTATTAACTAATAATGAAATCCCAATAAGACAAGATTATTTACTGTCATATAACTGAGCTTTCGGTACTTTGCATTAATTTGAAACAGTAAATTTAGTAGTATGCCGTTTTGCTTTGTTTTTATTTTGGTTTTGTTTTGTTTTGGTTTGGTTTGGTTTTATTCATGGATTTGGAGTGTCAGAGCACTGCTCTACCATAAACTGATCTAACTGAGATTTCCATGTAATTCAAAGAAAATTATAAGCCAAGGAAAAGAAAGAAAATTGCCATTTCCAATGGTTCCCTCAGTCTGAGGAAAATTCGATGTGAGCTACTAGGGTAGAAACCTCTGATAAAGCCCCATCAAGTGAGCAGCGCCACCTTTTGGCCAACGTTATCTTGACATCCTACCTGGGATATGGCGTTGATCCCTATATAGTACTTTACATCCTACTCCATTTCCCATTTGAACCAGTGTTCTCGGTCACTTCTGTTGCAAAAGAGGGTCCTATAGTCGTCACTGCTTCACTTGGTGGACATACTTGCCCAAATCTCATTGGAATTTGTGTGTGTGTGTGTGTGTGTGTGTGTGTGTGTGTGTGTTGTCACTGTGAAAACTTTACCATGGTTTTCCAGAAGATAAAATGATTTCATATATATAAAAACACTTTAACTCCAAATTGATTGCACTTAGTGCAATTCCTATCGAAATACAGCAAGGCTTTTTTATAGACACAGATAAGCTTATTCTAAAATTTATATGAAAAGTCATAAAATCTAGAATAGATAAAATAGTTTTGAAAAAGCAGAATAAAGTTGGAGACATCGCTACCTGATTTTAACTCTTACTATATAGAGTCAAGATAATTGGCAGAGGGATAAATACATAGATCAATGGAACAAAACAAAGAACCCAGAAGTGAACCCACACAATATGCCCAGCTGATTATCAAAAGCACTCTAATAAAGAAAAGCCCCATATTATCACAAAATCCTATTTTTATTGATTTCAGCCTCTCTGCCTCTGGATTTTTATTTGTATCATCTGCTCCGATTTACAGTGACATCTCCCCAAATTGCATGCTTCTCCGCCTTCAGAGAAACCTTCCCTGACCGTTCCAGCCTGAAATAGTATTTTCTACTTCTAACCTTAGGAAGAATCATTTAGAATTTTTGGTCAGGGGTCTGACATGAGCAATTAAAAGATTTTAGTGTTAAAGATTAAAGCAAAAGGCTAAAGTAGAGTAAAACTAAACTGCAGAGATTGCTGTGGCCTGATTTTCTCTGTTGCGCTTCAAAACTTTTCTGCGAAGGGCCAGTAAAATAGGCTGTAAACTTGGTGAGGGCAAGAGCTATTTCTATCTTATTCACTGCTGCATGTATTCCTTTATTTGGCACATGAATTTGACTGCCGTCCCTACCAGGCACCGAGGTAGGCACTGAGCCCAAAAAGGCAAGCAAAATCCAAACATAATCCTGGAGCTTCTGTGCTTCTGTGTCTTCGCCACACCATGTAGTTCTCAAATCAATACCCTAAGGAAGTATTTGTGGACAGATTGAATGTCTAAATTGAGGTTATAAAATGAGGGAAGCAATAGGAACCCCACAGAGATTGGAAGAGATCGTATAATAGAGTATTTTCTACCTAACGTTTGTCTAGCCTCGACTCCCAGAAACATAGCATGCATGTTTCAGCCGAAGTTTCTATTTGAAATAAAAACAGGTCTCTGGCTACTAAGTAGTCCCAGCCTGAAGGCTCAGGTCTCCAGTATAATGGCGATAAGAATAAAGCAGAGTGAGCTCTTTTCTTTGTGGTTTCTATGTGGCTTGACACTTACTAGTCCCCCGAACAGCTTCCCCACTGAGTGGGGTCACGCAGTGCATATGGCAAGTAGACAGTGTACCGCAGCTAATTTTAAAATGCACAAGTGCCTAGAAGAATGCAAAAGGTGGAAGTGTACTGCTTCAGGACACATCGGATAGAATCATAAACATTCAGACATCCCAGAGCAGTGCCAAACCCTACCTCCTCTGGTAGCTGCACTTGAATCTGAAAAAGATGTGGGGATTAGTTTCCTTAGAGATTCTTGTTTTTAGAATTCATTGGTTGTCTTAATAGTGATTTACAAGGGAAGAATTGTAAAACATAAGTCCTTGGTCAGCCATCTTATAAAACATACTTTGGGTTACCACTAAGAGATTATAAATAACTATGTATAAATCCATCAACGATACTAAAAAGAAAACTAGTTTTAAAAGTCCATGTTTTGGTAGGGTGATCAGATAAAATACAGGATCCTTGGTTAAAAATAAATTTCAGATAAACAGTGAAAAATGTTCTGGTATAAGCATGTCTCATTCAATAGATGGGACCTACTTGTACTAAAATATTATTTATTGTTTTTCTGTTTTGGGGGATGGAGGAAGGAACAAGGTGTGATGGTAAATGGGCAGAGGGAATCATTTTGGGGTGATGAAAATGTTCTAAAAATGGATGGTGGTGGTTCCTTAACAGTAAATTTACTAAAAACTGTTGCATTTTTTATTTAAAAAGGGTGAATTACATGGTTTGCAAATTATACCTAAAAAATTAGAAAATGGCCATGTTTTATTTTAGATGACTCGAGGCTAACATATTTTTATTTGCTGGTTGAGCTCCGTTTCTCTTGTGGCATTACTGTGATTAGCAAGTGGGGTGATAAAAAATGGATGGATTTTGTAAATGCTAGAGCACTTTACACACACAGGCAGCATGCTAATATTTCTCTTGTCACTTGCAGTGTGTATATGTCATTATTTTATATTGTTATTAAAATTACTTCATCTGTAATAAACCCTTGCTAGATATTATTCTCTGCACTTCAGATTTTGGCTAGTTCAAGGTCACACCCTGACACAGATAGGGTCATCCCACCAGAAGTCATCTGACTTCTAGCACAGTGTTGTTCCAAAACACCAATGGAGAAAATAGTTATACTTATCCTTTCTTACCTATACTTTTATTTTGGACTATAATAAAAAAGTATACAGATGTAAAAACATCAAGATAAGATTGTGTCAAAATGACTGTGAAAAGATCTTTTATGAGAGCCACTATGCTTTTCCTTCAACAATTCAGTAGTTATTTATTGTATGCTGACTGCATTTCGAGCGCTGTGCTGATGATGCAGTGGTGATGAACATGGAAAGCACTGCCCCTGATTTTATAGAACTCTCAATGAGAGGCTGATTTCTAGAAATTTCTTTTTTTCTAGTTTTACCTATATTATTTATTCTTGCTTCTATACAGCTATTCATTGGCTTAAGGGGTAAGTTAGAATAGTTTTTTTTTTAATTACTGTAATAACTCACCCATTATTTCACACAAATCCCATTAACTGACAAAGATTTAATTCTCAATTACATACGAACTGTCAGTTATTGTTGAATGGGAAATCACAATATGTAGACTTCTCCAATCTTTTAAATTCGCATATGCAGTTTCCTAGTGCATTGTTGTTGTAAAAATTAATATCTTTTCAATGTATCTAATTAAAAATAACCCCAAAGCATTGTGGGATTGGAGGAGTGCTGTGTCAAGGGAATACTGAATTTTATCCACACTCAGTGGAATGAATTAGAAAGCAGTAGCTTCCTTCAGGGTCCCAGTTATTTAGCACTATCTGAGTGGCAGTTAGACTTGGGATCTCTGAACTGATGTGATATGAAGTTAAAAGATCCCCAGTACCAACTGACAAAACAATTATTATAATTTGCCTCCATGAGACAAAGGAGAAATCAAACTCCTAAAAGAGCTGAAAATTTCCCCCAAAGTAGGCATTTTTTATAATTATTATATTTATTGCTGCTCTTGATATTTCTCATAATTAATGTTGTTTCTATGGAATTTAAAACCAACTGGTGGCACTGACAGGCATGAAGATGAATGTTCTTAGTAAAGAACACACATTGAAAGAACACTTTTCTTGGAGAGATCTGACTGGGCAGAAGTTACTGCTTTTATGTTTTAATGCATTTTAAGTATTATGTTTTCCAATTGTCGTATAAGTTCAAAAACTTCCTAAGTAATAAATATATTCTTCTACAATACTCTTACTTTTCCTAGGTTCATTTTTCTTAAACTTGAAATTAGTATTAATGAATGATATTTAGTGTTGGTATCTTCCATGTATTGTTCAGGGTGGGATCCTGTAGGATCCCAATATTATTTGATGGAGATAATTTAGAAAACTATATCACACATTCCCCTGATATCTCTTTCTTGGTATGATTTGAACAGAGTCCCACCATCCATGTTTACTGCCATTTAGGGCTTAGCTTTAGTTACAGGACCCCCTAAGCATTTATGGATTTACCATTTACCATTATGGTTTTAACTTCAAAGGTTGAGGACATGTAGAAATTTGCATACATTTATATCCCACAGCTGAGGCTGTGTATGGGGATGGGTTCCTGTCTCTCGAGTGCACCTTGCCATCACATCCACACCTCTGCTTTCTTGTTCTTCACTCTTGTGAAATGACAAACCTTTCTTCTTTTGGGAAAAAAGAGACCCTAAAGGAAAGCCAATTTCTAGTCCTGGAAATGCAAGTAAAAAGAAAGTGGGGAAGTTTCATTGAGAATTTATGTTTTGCTTGAAGTAAAGAGCGGAATGTTGAGTTCATTGTTGGCTCAGTTCTATCACAAACACTAGAGTCCACTAGTCATACTGTGTGTATAAAAGAAAACAAGAAATAAGAATAATATTTATTTTAGGGGCAAGAATTTATTTATTTATTTATTTATTTTTGGCCGCATTGTGTTTTCATTGCCGCGCGCGGGCTTTCTCTAGTTGCGGTGAGCGGGGGCTACTCTTCATTGCAGTGTGAGGGCTTCTCATTGTGGTGGCTTCTCTTGTTGCAGAGCACGGGCTCTAGGAGCATGGGCTTCAGTAGTTGTGGCTCATGGGCTCTAGAGTGCAGGCTCAGTAGTTGTGGCGCACGGACTTAGTTGCTCCGTGGCATGTAGGATCTTCCCAGACCAGGGCTCGAACCCGTGGCCCCTGTACCGGCAGGCGGATTCTTAACCACTGCGCCACCAGGGAAGTCCCGAGGGGCAGGAATTTTTTAAATGCTCTGTAAATAACTTTAGTGCTATCTAATTGTTCACTTCAATATTTCAGTTATATTTGCCTCTATTTTCACATATTTGGGTCTTTAAACATATTTTGCTTGAACGTCATGACCGTGCTATATATAATTTTGTAATTTGTTTAATTCTTGTTTTATTTTTCTTGCAAAAAAAGACTTAAAAATTCCTCAGAGGGCAGGCGTTGGGATGTAGATCACCAAAGAAATGATGTAAATTAGTGACATTTATTGAGGATATAAGGAAGTAATAAGCCAGTTCTACTGCAATATGTTCTGCTTTTGATATAACACTATCAAGTAAAAATTTGGATTCTTCAACAAATTTCTCAAAAGAAGCATCAATTATAGCTCCGTAACCTCGCACATGTTTTTGCACTCCCTTCTCCCAATCTCCTAGTTGTTCTTGTATAGAGAATAGGAACCACTCAGAAGTGGTTGTCTCTATGCATATATCTTGGTGGGTAGGAGGGAATCCACAGTGAAACCAAGTTTGTTAAAGGAGCCTTGTGTTAGTTTCCAGGAGCTGCTGTAACAAAGTACCCAAAACTGGGTACCTTAAAATAACATAAATTTATTGCCTCACAGTGCTGGAGGCTAGAAGTCTGAAATCAAACTGTCAGCAAGTAAATAATGCTCTCTGATGATACCAGAGGAAAATCCTTCCTTGCCTCTTCTAGCTTCTGGTGTTTGCCAGCAATCCTCCCATTCCTTGGCATCACTCTAGTCACATGACCATCTTCTCCTTGTGTGTCTTCACACTGTCTTCCCTCTGTGTATGCCTGTGTCCAAATTTCCCATTTTTATAAGGACACCAGCTATACTGGATTGGGGCTCACCATGATGATCTCATCTTAACTTGGTTGAATCCGCAAAGACCAGGGAGTGATGTCAGAAAGATGGTGGAATAAGAAGCTCTAGACCCTCAAATTGTCAGAAGTCACAAAGAGAATTTTTAAAGTAGCAAGAGAAAATTGACTCATCACACACAAAGGAACCCCCACAAGACTGTGAGTGGATTTCTCACCAAAAGCCCTGTAGGCCGGAAGGGAGTGAAATGATGTATTCAAAGTGTTAAAAGAAAGGAAAAAAAAAAAAACTCCCAGCCAAGAATACTATGACTACTACCTCTGGAAAAATTGTCTTTCAAGTGAAGGAGAGATAAACACTTTCCTATATAAACAATTGCTGAAGAAGTTCATCACCATTAGACCCGCCTTAAAATAAATACTAAAGGAAGTCCTTCAAGATGAAACAAAAAAATGCTAACAGCAACATGAAAGTGTAAAGTATACTAATAAAGTAAACATATAGACAAATACAGAACACTGTAACACTGTAACAGTCATGCATAAATATCTTTAGATCAAAAGACTAAAGTATACAAATAATTATAAAATATGTTAATGGATACACAATACAAAAAGCAACAATAGACAAATGGAACTACATCAAACTGAAAAGCTTCTGCACAGCAAAGCAAACAATCAACAAAATCAAAAGGCAACATATGGAATAGGAGAAAATATTTGCAATCCATATATCTAATAAGGGATTAATATCAAAAATATGTAAGAAACTCCTACATCTCAATAGCAAAAAAGTGAATTATCTGAATAAAAAAAAGGACAAAGAACTTGAACATGTATTTCTCCAAAGAATAAATACAAATGAGCAACAGGTATATGAAAAAATACTTGACATGATTAATTATCAGAAAAATGCAAATAAAAACTGCAGTATCACCTCCCACCTGTTAAGATGGCCATTATAAAAAAAAAAGAAAAAGAAAAAAGAAAAACCTAGAAAATAACAAGTGTTAATGAGAATGTAGAGAAATTGGAACCCTTGTGCACTGTTGGTGGGAAACTAAAATGGTGCAACCACTATGGAAAACAGTATGGATTTTCCCAATAAATTAAGAATAGAAATACCATATGATCCAGGAATTCCATATCTGAGTATTTATTCAAAAGAATTGAAATCAGGACCTTGAACACATACTGGCACTCCCATGTTTAATGTCACATGATTCATGATAGCCAAAATGTAGAAACAACCTAAATGTCCTTTGATAATGTGGTATATATGTACAGTGAAATAGTATTCAGCCATTAAAAAGAGGGAAAACCTGTTGTATTAGTCAGGGTTCTCCAGAGAACCAGAACCAAAGAGACTTACTATGAGGAACAGGCTCATGTGATTAAGGAGGCTGAGAAGTCCCAAGATCTGCATTCAGCAAGCTGGAGACGCAGGAGAGCTGATGATGCAGCTCTAGTCTAAATTTGAGGATCTGAGAATGAGGAGAGCTAATGGTATAAATTCCAGTCTGAAGCCAACAGGTTCAAGACCCAAGAAGAGCCAATTCTTCAGTTCGATTAAAGGCAGGAAAAGGCCAATGTTCCAGATCAAGAAGCCAGACAGGAGGAGCTCCCTCTCACTCAGCTGTTTTGTTCCATTCAGGTCTTCAGCAGGTTGAATGAGACTCACCACATTAGGGAGGACAACCTTCTTTACTCAATCTACTGATTCAAGTTTTAATCTCATCCACAAACACCCTTACAGACACACCCAGTCAGGCTGACACGTAAAATGAACCGTTACACGTGTCTCTCATATGCGGCATGGATGCATCTTGATAACGATAGGTTAAGTGGAATGAGCCAGTCACAGAAGGACAAATACTCCATGATTCCACTTATATGAGGGACCTAAGTAGCCAAAAGTCATTGAAGAAGAGAGTACAATGGCGGTTGTCAGGGGCTGAGGGGGTAGGAAAATGAGAGGCTGTTGATCAATGGGTATAAAGTTTGAGTCATGTAAGATGAAAAAGTTCCAGAGATCTGCTGTACAACATTGTAACCATAGTTGACAATACTGTGTTGTGCACTCAAAAATTTGTTAAGAGGGTAGATCTCATGCTGTGTATCTTTTACCATAATATTTTAAAAAAGAAGTCATGGATGAATTTTGTATTAACTGTCTACTCTTGTAGATTATTAACGGCCTATTATATTAAATCATTCAAGTAAAGCCCATGAATGACCTTTCAAAAATCTTATTTCCGAATAAGGTCACATTCTGAGGTAGTGGGGGTGAGGATTTCAACATAACTTTTTTGGAGAGACACAATTCAACCAATAACAAATTCGCTGTCATTTCTATATGCCAAAAATGTTATTATAGCAACTGTTACAGAATGAAATGTGTCTCTCCAGAATTCGTACGCTGAAGACCTAACTCCCACTGTGACCATATTTGGATATAACGCCTTTAAGGAGGTAACAAAGGTTAACTGAAGTCATATGTTACAGCCTTAGGCCAATAGGACTGGCATCCTTATAAGAAGAGGAAAAGACAGGAGAGACATCTCTCTCTTCATACATTTGTGGAGGAATGGCCACGTGAAGACACAGGGAGAAAGTGGCCATAAACAAGCCAGGAAGAGAGGACTCACCAGAAGCAGTTGTGGCAGCACCTTGATCTTGGACTTCCAGCTTCCAGAGTGTGAGGAAATAAATTTCTGTCGTTTAAACCACCCAGTTTGTGGCGTTTTGTTATGGAAGCCCTAGCAGACTAATACAGCAACTTAACATTGAAAACACTATGTTTGTTTTCTGGTGAAGGGGGACAAAGCAAGGAAAGAGGGTAAAAGAAGAGGAACAATTTGCAGTATTTTAATAGTGTGTTGTAGTCATCGTTTCTTTTTTAAATTCTGCTAGTATTAGCAATTTCTCAAAAAAATTTAGATTCACTGTTGATTTGTTGGTGCAAATTATTAATTCATTTTTAGGGTGTCCATCAAATCAATTGCTAATCAAAGAGGAAAAAAGCAAAATTTAAAAAAAATAAAGGTTTCCTTTTTTCACACTCAGTGTGATAGTGATTAAAGAAACATAAAAAGTGACAGTTTGAATAAAATGCCTATGCAGAATGTGTGTAAATTTTACCTTACTAGTTTTAATTTATAAGCTAATATTTAACATTAAAATGATTATATCAAATTAAAATATCCTCTTAGAATTCCACTCCAACCTATTGCTATTGCTGAATCTAATTTTAACCCTCCCCCACACCCCCGTCACATAAACATATAATATAGATATTAGTTAGGCAGTGTGTTAGGTAGAATTCTAAAGACATTCCCTTAAGATTCCCATTCCCTCATTACCCAATGAACACTAATCTAGGTACTTCTATAAAGGAACTTTTGTAGATATAATTAAGATTAATAATCAGGTGAGCTAAAACAGGGAGGTGTTGGAGGAAGTAATTGAAAGGATGTGACCACCAGTTGACTGAGAGCTGGACCTGGGCAATCAGAGGCTCCTCACCCCCTCCTCCGTTTTGGAATGTACTTTCTGCCCACTGTTCTCACAGTGGGAGCTGTTCCAGGGACATAGTCTTGGGAAAGTAAGATGCTGCTGAGACCATCTGGACAGTATATGTGACAAAACCCAATTAAGTTCTCTTTATAAACTTTTAAGATTCTGGTGAGTGGGTGTGGAGATCTGCTCATCTTGCAGCTGTCCAAGGCAAGCCTCGTGTGTAAGTTCCCTTTTGCTATTAAACCTGCTAACCTACCAATCTGAGTGTTCTGCCTCTTTCTTCGGTCTCTTATCTCATGTGTTTTGGGAGCAGGTTTAGATTTCCCCCAGCAAGCTCCCAAGATTGCAAACCAATAGAATATTATTCTAGATTATCTCAGTGGTGCCCATCCAATCATGTGAACCCTTAATAAGTATCAATAGAAGAGGAAGGCACAAGAGTTAGTCAAAGAGATACAGCAGAAGAGGAAGGCAGGAGAAATGAGGCAGAAGGACATGGAGACCTTGACAAGAACTCAGCTGCCATTGCTGGCTTTGAAGGGTGTCATGTGCCAGGGAAAGTGAGCAGCCTTGGGAACAATCCCCAGCTGACAGTCAACAAGGAACCGGGTACCTGAGTCATACAACTGCAAGGAACTAGATTATGCCAACAACCTGAATGAACCTGAAAGTGGATTCATCTCTAGAACTTGCAAAAAGGAATCCACCCAGCAAACACCTTCATCTTGGCCTTATGAAACCAGGAGCAGAGAACTACCTGAACTATGCTGTGACCAGATTTCTGATCTATAGAACTATAACATAATAAACAAGTGTTGTCTTACGCTGCACCATTTGTGTTAGCTATGGAAAACTAATACAGGCAGTTATAATTGTAGAACATTCTTTCAATGCCATAGTACAATTTTTTACCCATTTAATATTTAGCAATATATATTACAAATTATAATCTTAGTTTCTCAACATTCATAAATTAGGGATATGACAAGAGGAAAAATACACAAAAAATCAGCAATGTAATAGGAAAAAGAAAGAAAACAATTTTGCTTTTTGAAAATTACCATAAATAAAATGAAAAGGCAAGCCACATATTGGGAGACAATACGCACAATATATACCTAACAAAAGACTATATCCACCATATATAAAGAATTCTAACAATTCAATAACATAAAGCAGCCCAATTAAAAATGGGCAAAATATTTGAATGGACCACAAGTGAAGATATATGAATGGTCAACAAGCACATGAAAAAATGCTTAATATCATTAGTCATCAGGCAAATAAAAATTAAAACCACAATGAAATACCACTCATTCAAATATACACTCAATCAAATGACTAAAAACAAACAAATAAATAAATAAATGAATAAGATACCAGATGTTGGCAAAGATGGGAGCACTCATACATTGCTGATGGAAATGTAAAATGGTACAACAACTTTGGAAAACTATTTAGCTATTTCTTATAAAGTTGAATATACCCTTAACCGTATAACCCATCAATTCCACTCAGATATTTACTCAAGAAAAATGAGATATATGGATATACCACATCAGGTATATCCATATACCTGAATGTTAATAACATCTTTATTCATATTAGTAAAAATTGGAAACCCAAATGTCCATCAAGACGTGAGTGAATAAATTGTGGTATATCTATACAATGGAATATTTCTCAGCTATTAAAAGTAATAAACTACTGAAACATGGAGCAACACAGATAAATCTCCGGGTTTTATGCTAAATGGAAAAAGCCAGACACAAAAGGTCACATGCTGTCTGATTCCATTTATATGAACCTCCAGGAAAGACAAATTCATAGTGATTGAAAGTAGGTCAGTGTTCTTAGGACCGAGGGTGGGGAATAAGAATAGAATGAGAAGGATCACAAGAGAACCCTTGGCAGTACTTTGTATCTTCATTGTGTGATGTTTACACAGATATTTACATTTGTAAACACAGATTAACCTGTAAACATTTTATGGTATATAAATTATGCCTCAATATAATTGATTTTTTAAAAGAAAAAGAATGGGAACCAAAATAATAATAATAATAATGACCACTGATTTGGTCTTGAATAGAATCCAAAGCTTGACCTCCAATGCAAATTAAAAATCTGACCATAACTTCAAGATAGGTATTCTGCTGGGTTCTATCCAGGTGCAGCACTGGGAGACCGAGGTAATACACTGGAAAGCTTTTCTTTGCTTCTCTACCAAAAATTAGGCTCTGTTTTAAATCCTCATCCTCCCTTTAAGCTTTTTCAGGTCAACCCCTCCAAACCCTAGGGACCACGGGGATTTGGTCATGTGCAACTAAGTGCTGACTGTGGATGAGGAAAAGGCAGACTGGAGAAAGGGTTCCCCAGGATTTCAGTTCAACCCCTTACTGCTGTTTGCTGCTAAGGTCCTGCTGCTGCTGACATGCCCAGAATCTATCGAATAAAAATGCATCTGGGCACAAGGACCACAGGGCTGGGTCTGGAATGCTTCCCAGCTGGTTTCGGGCCATACATATAAGGTGTTTTCTGGCCATACACACTAGATCTATAATGAGTCATCAACTTGGAAATACATGTTCTGTTTCAAATCTTGTCTTGAAGCATTTGGCATCATTTCTTTTTCCTTTGGACTTCTTGTGCTCAGTGTGAGAGTGAATGAATTTGGCTTTGCTAATAACAGAGTTAGCCATTTCAGCAGTATTAAAAGTACCTTTTCATCCTTCAGTGTCAATTCTAACATCATGTCCTTAGGGAGGGCTTCCCTGATTACTTTAGTTAAAGCAGACATCTCTCACCTCACACTCTTGTGTCACACTCAGTCACATTGCCCTCCATGATTGTCTTCACTGTGTTCATCAATACCTGAAATTATCCTGGTGCTTATTTATTGTCTGTCTTCTCCTGCTAGGATGACATCCCATGAAAAAGGGGTTGTAGTTTGCCTGTTCACTGTTTCCTGAAAACAGTGCTCAGCTCAGAGCAAGTACTTGATGAATAGTTTGGAATGAATTCAACAATGCAATAAAGGAAGAAATTAAAAAAAAAAAACAGTTATGTGGAATCTACATTGGAATTCTTTCAAACATCTCTATCTATACTTTTCATCAGTAAATATTGTTGAAAATATAAAATTAGTTTCCAAGTTATTTATCATCTACTGATGAGAGATCTATAAACAAAGGTTGCCAAAATGCAAATTGCTTTTTTAAAAAAGACTTTAATTCCCTTAAAAAGATCTTTTAAATCCTTAAAGTAAAACTAAAGTTCGATCTCAGTGGACATATTTAACATTATTTAGCTATTAAGCAGATATACATATTTGCTTCATGTAGGCATCAAAGAACTTCAGTTGATTTTTTGCCCTTTTCATTGTTCAGAGGTTCCTATTTCAAAACTGTAAATAAAAGTTAACTGAAAATATGGAAATGTTCAGCATAAATTCACCTAGTGAATAAAATTGCAATAAAGAGAGGAAAAGGTGTGTAAGCAAAGTAGGCAACATTCTGTTTTTCTTCGATTTATTGCTGAAGGAAAAGAAAAAAGTAATGATGATTCAACACTTCCAAAAACCTTTATCATTCTAAACTATTCAAAGAAAAAAAAATTTGTAGTAGAAAAATTCAGCCTGTAGAAAAATATAAAAACAGGACTCTTCATCAGCTGAAAAAAAGAAGTCTGAATAGAGAGTACCCTGGGAGCATTTATTTTGAATAGAGTTTTGTTTCTCCTCTTAGGCCCATGGGTTTGATAAATTAACTTAAATTTGGGTTTCATTGTCTTTGGCCCCTTTGACATCACAAAAACTCATTTTTCTACTTGGATTGGTTGTGTAGTGGGTTGAATTGCATCTCCCCAAAACACCTGTGCATGTGACCTTATTTGGAAATAGGGTATTTATCTATTTATTGAATAAAAGTTTCTTTAAGTTCCATAGTGCTTTACAATTTTCAAAAGTTTCACACATTTGATTTATATAATCCCATATTAACCCTTTTTCCCTCCTACCCCTATATTGCCTCTCTCCCCTTCCCTCTCCCCACTGGTAATCACTAGTTTGTTCTCCATATCTGTGAGTCTGCTTCTTTTTTGTTTTATTCACTAGTTTGTTGTATTTTTAAGATTCCACATATACACGATATCATACAGTGTTTGTCTTTCTATGTGTGACCTATTTCACTTAGCTTAATGCCCTCCAGGTCCATCTATGTTGCTACAAGTGGCAAAGGAAATAGGGTCTATACAGATAAAATTAAGTTAAAAATCTCCAGATGAGATGATCCTGGATTTTGGGTGAGCCCTAAGTCCAGTGATTTGTGTTCTTATGAGAAAAGGAAGAGGGAGATTGGAGACATACAGACAAAGGAGAAAAAAACAGAGGGAAAGACAGAGGCTGAGATTAGAATGATGCATCTAAACCCAAGGAATGCTAATGATTGCCAGCAACTAGAAGAAGAGAAGCTAGGGAGAGGCATGTGGTAAATTCTCCCTCTGAGGCTCCAGAAAGAGCCGACACTGCCGACAACTTGATTTCAGACTTCTGGCCTCCAGAACTGTGGAAGCATACATTTCTGTTGTTTTAGGCCACCAAGTTTGTGGTAATTTGTTATGGCAGCCCCAGGAAACAAACACAATTGTATACGGCATACCTCGTTTTATTACACTTTGCAGGAACTGTGTTTTTTTACAAATTGAAGGTTCGTGGCAACGCTACCTCGAGCAAGTCTGTCCGTGCCATTTTTCCAAGAGCATTTGCTCACTTCATGTCTCTGTGTTACATTTTGGTAATTCTCGTAATATTTCAAATCCTCCACCAACAAAAAGATTATGACTCACTGAAGGCTCAGATGCTGGCTAGCATTTTTTTAGCAATAAATTATTTTAAAATTAAGATATGTACATTATTTTTTTTTTAGACATAATGCTATTGCACACTTAATAGACTACAGTATAGTGTAAACATAACTTTTTATTTTGGGAAACCCCAAAATTCGTGACTCACTTTATTGCTATATTGGCTTTATTTCAGTGAAACCCAACCTGCAAGATCTCCAAGGTATGTCTGTTATGTTTTAAACAAACTTTCTTTTGCTGTGTCTAAAAGTTTGCAGAGCAAGGCATCTGGTTACTTTGCAGACCACTGTGGAGTACTATAATCTGTATCTCTGGGAATTAGCCTTTGAATGGTCTTTACTGAAAGCTTCTGTAGGCTCTGCTACATTCGAGAATTTACTTTGAGGAACAACAGTGACAACTTGAAGACTCAGGAAAAAGAATCTCAGCCACCTGGGGGCCAATTGAAAACTCTACTTTCTCATTTAATAACACTTAACATTCTTGGGGGACAAAAATCATTTAGTAACTACTTCCCTAGGAGGTAAAAGCAAATTTTCTTTGAAATGCTTACTTGGCATAGCTGTTCTTTATCCAGTGGTTCTATAATATTTTGATTTTAATGTGTCATATGAAAAATGTACTTCAAATTACTAATAAAATAAGTAAAAGTAGAGGGGGGGCGAGGATGAGAGTCTGCATTCTTCAGTGTTTACAACATTCACTAAGGGCTTGGGCTATAATATTAAATTTATGATAGACAAGATAAAAATTTAGGAGCAATTCTATTTATTTAAAATGCACTTGAGGGACTTCCCTGGTGGCACAGTGGATAAGACTATGTGATCCCAATGCAGGGGGCCTGGGTTCAGGGAACTAGATCCCACACTCATGCCGCAACTAAGAGTTCGCATGCCGCAACTAAGGAGCAGGCAAGCCGCAACTAAGGAGCCCTTGAGCCTCAAGTAAGGAGCCTGCCTGCTGCAACTAAAGTAGCCCATGTGCCACAACTAAGGAGCCCACTGGCCGCAACTAAGGAGCACGTGCTGCAGCTAAGGAGCCTGCCTGCCACAACTAAGACTCAGCACTACCAAATAAATAAATAAATATTTAAAAAATAAATAAAAAAAATGCACTTGAACTTTCAGAGCTCAGTAAATAGCTTTACTATTACTCAGTCATTTAAATAAGAAATTTTAGAAATATTTTTGACAACTCTTCTCTGTACCCCCAAATCCCATCTAAGTATCTTCTAAATACCTGTCCTTAGTTGCACTTAGAAAAGGCTCATGTCATCCCATGACTAGACGTTCACAGTATGTTTTTAACAGTTCTCCCAGCTTCATTGTCTATTCCAATCCACCATCCACACTGTTTCTAGGCTTATATTTTTTTCTATAACAAGTCACATGTTGTGAATTCAAGTTCCTCAGCATGATACAAAAGAACTTTTCTTATCTGGCACTGGTCTATGAGTGTACACAGAAGTATTAATTCTATGTAGATAGAAGAATGATTTATAAGTCTCTTAATTGAGATATAGGCTAGTGTTTCTCAAACTTTAATGTGTATAAACATCATCTAGGGATCTTATTAAAATGCAGACCAGGATGATGAGTGGGGCCTGAGAGTCTGTGTTCTCATAAAGCTCTTAGGTATTGCAGATGTTTCTAATTCAGGTACCACCCTTTGAGTGGCAAGGATAGAGTGAAGCCTTAAGCTAAGTGTCTAACATAAACACTTCTCTCTCTCAATATAAGTGTGGGTCCTCTTCCATTTCCTTTTTGGTTGCCTGTCAGCTTCTTCTATGAAAGCCCGTGTAAGAGAGTAAAGTCCTTGAAGACAAGGACCACGACGCCTTCCTCCTTGGGTCTCTCCTCCAGGGTCTAGTGCAGCACCTGACACTTAGCAGTCATTCCACAGGCTGTCTACAACTGTAACAACAGTTTATAGGTTAATTTATCACAACAGCTTCATAGACATAGTGCTAAGGGGCCGCAGCAAGAGCTCGCAAAAGGGGGACTGTTTTTTCCAGCTTCCATTCGAGTTAGGTGTGTGTACACCACTGAGTCTAGCAAATGGGATGTGCCATATGCTGCTTCTGGTCCTGGCCCACAGGAACCTTCCACATGTGGTCCTGCACATTCTTCTCCTCTCCATGGGCTTGATGAAGACAAGTATGGAGGCTGTGGATGCCAGCTGGTGAAGATAGCAGAGACAAAAGAGAGAAGGAGCCTGTGACCCTGTATTACTGACTGCAAGAGAGCCACTTGCTGTTCAGGATCACTCATTTTTGATCTTTCATAAGTGAAAAATAAAAGTCCATCTTTCTTGCATCATTATAGATTTTGGGGTCTGTTTTTACAGTAGATTGCGTATCCTACTTAAAGCAGCTGGAATTTTGTAACTTGGCAGAATGATACCATGACATTAGTGTAAGATCAGTGTTGTTTTTGAACTGGTTATGGTTTTCAGTTTTGGATGGAGGGATGTTTGTAAATATAAATTCCTGTTAAATTAGCTTTCTTTTTATTTATATACCCATGTTCAAAGGTGGCTGAACCAGGCTAATTGTATACCATAAAAACCATGTTCTGATTTGAATAGTTGCTGTTTTATTTAGAATTTTTTAAAACCTCCTTTATCTAGAATGTATCTAGTTTTACCAGTGAAATGCAACGTAGAAATTGCAGGTCTAATGTTTTTCTTACAATAATTAGTAGCAAAATCATGAGTAAGTTTGAAATACTAATGTTTCCTAGGGAAATATCTAAAATACAGATGTTTTCAAACCCATAACCCATGAATAAACAGAACTGCTTTTTGAAACTGTATTTCTAATGACTAATATTCAAAAGCACCATAGGAAAGGACATGATAATTCAAAATTACCTCTATGGGTAAATAGTTCCTATAAAATGTAATCATTCCTCCAACTTAAGAGGTAGGAAGGATGAGGAATTTAGCAGAGTATTTGAATTAAAAATATCAGAGACATAAAAAAGTATAAGGAATATAAGGAAAATCAATGGGGTTCTGTTAGAAGTTATTACTGATCCTTGCACTTTTACTTATACAATCACATTTATAATAAAAGCCTTTTATAATTATTGGCTGTAATATATATCATCCAACTCACAGAATAAATGAAACTGAAGGGATTTCTGAGCCTTTTCATTCAGAAATGAAAAAGAAAATTGATTTCCATATTACAGATTATTGTGGAAATAAATTACTAAATGGTCAGATGTGCTTTGCTTTACATCTCTGAGTATCATTTGTGGACACATTATTTATAGAAAACATGATTAGTCTTCAAATGTGAAAAATATAGATAAATGTGTTATATTACACGTTTTTGTAAACCAAGCAGGCAAAACTCCATTAACCTGTTAAACCAGAGTGATAGCCTTTCAGATAATAGTTACCAGCTTCTGGGATCCCTGATGCTAGGAGGCAGAGGATGTTTGCATCAGTGACCATCAAACGAGCTCCTCGCTTCTCTTAGTCAATTGTTTCCGTTTCTGTCTGCACCAGAGTTTTCCCTCCAGGATCAAGCAGGGGAGAATAAACCAGATACTGCATGATTTGAATTTTGAGTTTGTTGCTTCTCTTTCTGAGGTTTGAATGTTACAAGGTCTAAGCAGAGTTCGCAAGCCAAGGAGGCAGGCTGAATCTGGCCTGCAGATAAGTTCTGTTGGCCCTGACAGTGTCCTTGTTTTTCTCAGGAGATTGTACAAAAAAAATGTGGACTGTGGCTTCTTTCAAAACACATGAAATTCTATGACCAGTGGTCCAGGATCCTGCTTGTGGGTGATCGAGTGAAGCTGAGGGGCTGCCACCCCTTTTTGGTAGGAAGAAACTTACTGCATTCTCTTCCTGTTTTATTCTCCCAAGCTGAGATCATGCATTTATTTGCCTGTTCAGCCCGTGCTGGCGTTTCTGTTTGTAACTCCTGTGAAGAGGAATGCAGAAGATATATGAAATGAGAAAAAATAATCAAACAGTATGGGTTAATGAGCTGCTGTGATTATAGAAAAAGCATAATAATGTTGCTGAAAATATTATCTAGTTTATAGAAATATAATAATTTCTGAGAGAAAAAAGCAAACTATATTTTCAAAAACAATGTTTCAATGAACTGATCTAAAACTGTCATGATAGACTGCCACCCATCCTAGACCATTGTCTCTGTGTCCCATTTGCTAAAACCAGCATTCACTGGTGTTGCCATTCCACTCTGTAGAAACATGTCAACTGGCAATTCTTCCTTTTGGTAAAAGTACAGATACGAGTGCAAAAGTGAAAAGAGTGTTAGGGCTTGCAGGGCCCTTCGGAGTTAGTAGCCCAGCCTTTCATTTTTGTGGTTGAGTCCATTCAGGCCTAGAGAAAGTGACTTAATCAAAGTCAAAAAAGAAGCCAGAATGAAGCCGGGCCAGGGTGGAGCTATGCCCTGACACTCAGCAGAGAGCTTTCCATCACCGAGGAAATCCCTGGGAAAACTGCTCAGGGTTTTAGAATCTAGGCACACTTCCCCTCCTGTCATCTTCCCAGTGCATTTATATCATAATTTCTAGTTAGATAAGTATGTGGTGTTTATATTATTTTGAATCTGTGTTATGCACAGTTAAGCCACATGATAAAACGTTATAACGTTTCCTTTCTTAGATACTACATATGCCTTTTATATAATTTTTATGTTTACTGCTCTTGCTAATTGTTTTCTCATTGGTTAGTTTTTAATGTATTAATACATCCTGCTAATTTCCCCATATTCTCTTGCATATGTATAAATCTCATCTCAGGATGCGTGAGCACATTAGATACTAATTTCATCTTCAGGAGGTAGTTATCCTCCTACTCCAGCCTGAATAGGTCGTTTGCCAAGCTTGCTCTATCACTGTTGCCTGGGATTTTCCTGCCCTGTTGCCTGCAATGCCCTCTTGCTCTCTTCCACTGTGGGATCTCCTCATTACTAGATCTCTCTCTCAGAGGCCACAGATTAGTCATTTTTAAAACATCAAGATGAAATAATATCAGTGACAAGTGCCTCAGAACCTCAAAGAAATAAAGGCATTCTTCTTTTTACACTGGATATTTAATCACATTTTGTGTTTTTAAAGTTGTAATTGTTTTTTTATGCCATTTTATGTAAAATAAATCCTCCCTTTCAACATCTATTAGTGACTATTTTTTCTTTTTTTTGCAGTACGCGGGCCTCTCACTGTTGTGGCCTCTCCCATTGCGGAGCACAGGCTCCGGACGCGCAGGCGCAGCGGGCATGGCTCACGGGCCCAGCGGCTCCGCGGCATGTGGGATGTGGGATGTGGGATGTGGGATGTGGGATCCTCCCGGACCGGGGCACGAACCCGTGTCCCCTGCATCGGCAGGCGGACTCTCAACCACTGCGCCACCAGGGAAGCCCTATTAGTGACTATTTTTAGTTTTAATATATTACCTTTCAAGAAGGTAGCAAGGGCAACTGAAGACATGTTAAATATATATCACAGTTAAATCATGCAGAAGAAAGTGCTTTTTCCCTTTTGAAATTACAGCTTCATATGTAAAAGGTTGAGTAAAATGGGTGACAGATTTGTAATGTGCTCAAGTGGAACAATTTATATTTTATGATTTCTAAGACCAAAGAGATGAAATCCACAATATTCAAATATGGGCTTAAATACTTGTAACTAGCAATCCCAAACAGAATCTTAGCCAAGACTTTTGCAAAACTGACAAGCTGATTCTATCATTTATATGAAAATGCAGAGCACAAAGACTGGCAAAGGCAGCCTGGAATAAGAAGATAAAAAGTCAGACTACCAGAAATCAAGACCTGTCATAAAGCTACAGTAATCAGGATAGTGTGGTATCTGTGCCTGTATAGACAAATAGACCAATGGAACAGAATAGGGAGTTCAGAAACAAATCCACACATATATGTCACCTGGCTTATGACAAGTTTACCCTTCAGTGTAATGGAGAAAGTTCTTTTCAAAAAATAGTGTTGGCATAATTGGATATTCACATGGGGAAAAAAAGGACCTTGACTCTTATGTCGTAGATCACAGAAAAAAAATCAATTCCAGTGGATTTAAAATCTAAATATGAGAATAAAGCAATAAAGTTTTAAAAAGCCCACAGGATAACATCTTCATGACTTTGGAGTAGGCAAACATCTTTTAAAAACAATATGCACTAAACTACAGTGAAATTTAAAACTTCTGTTCATCAGAAGAAACCTTTAAGAGAGTTCAAAACCAAGTCACGCATAGAAAAAAAGATACTTACAATATATTCGTTTGAAAAGAAACAAGTCAATAAGAAAGAGACAATCTAGTAAAAAAATAGCAAAAAACTTGAAACCACTTTACAAAAGAATATTCTGATATCCAATAGGCACGTGATAAAATGCTCAACACCATGAATTACTCCTCTCTAAACCCACCAGAATGGCTAAAATGAAAAAAGCTTGCTGGTTGGTGAGGATGCAGAGGCACTGTAACCTTTGTGCATTGCTGGTGGGAACATAAAATGGTGCAACTGACATGAAAAACAGTACTATAGGAATTCCACTTCTGAGCATATGCCCTAAGGAATAGGAATCAGAAGCTTGAACAGATATTTGCACACTAATGTTCATAGCAGCATTATTCACAGAAGCCAAAAGATGAAAAGAACCCAAATGTCTATTGATGGATAAGTGCATAAACAAATTATGGTATATACCTACAATGGAATATTATTCAGCCTTGAAAGAAATGAAATTCTGATACATGTTACATCATTGATGAAATTTAAAGGCATTAGAGTAAGTAAAAGAAACCAGACACAAAAAGATAAATATTATATGGTTCCACTTATAAAGGTACCTAGACTAGTCAAATTTATAGAAAACAGAATGCTGGTTGCCAGAGCCTGGGGATTACCAGCACCAGGAGTTACTTTTAATAGGTGCAGAGTTCCAGTTTGGGATGATGAAAAAGTTCTGGAGACGGATGGTGGTGATGGTCGTACAACAATGTGAATGAATGTACTTAATGCTACTGAACTGTACACTTAAAAATAGCTCAAATGGATTTTGTGTGAACATAAGTCTCCATTCCTCTAGGATAAATATCCAAATGTTTACTTGCTTGGTTTTACACTAATTGCACGTTTAGTTTTGTAAAAACTGCCAAACTGTTTGCCAATGTGAATATACGAATTTACATTCCTACCAGCATGTAAGAGTGATTCAGTTTCTCTGTATCTCCACCAGCATTTGATGTTGTCAATATTTATTATTTCAGCCATTCTGTTAGGTCTGTAGTGATACCCCATTGTGGTGTTTTTTTTTTTACATCTTTATTGGGGTATAATTGCTTTACAATGGTGTGTTAGTTTCTACTTTATAACAAAATGTGTATGCAAATGTTCAGAGCAGCTTTATTCATAGTAGCTAAAACTAGAAACCACCCAGATACCCTTCAGTGGGTGAATAGTCACACAAACTCTTGTATCTCCATGCCACAGAATACTACTCAGCAATTAAGATAATTGTTAACTTATGCAACAGGTTACAAGGGAGTTTTACTAAGTGAACAAAAGCCAGTGCCCAAAGGTTACATTACAGTATGCTTCTATTTATACATAATTCTTGAGATGGCAAAATTATAGAGATGGAGAACAGATTAGTGAAGGTGAATGATTGCCCAGGGCTAGGGCTGGGGTAGGGAGGATGGGGCTACACAAGGGGGGCCTTGCACTGATGGAAATGTTCAGTATCTTGGCTGTGTCCATGTCAACATCCTGGTTGTGATATCATCCTATAGTTTTGTAAGATGTTACCATCGGTGGAAGCAGGGTGAAGGGTCCTCAGAATCTTGCTGTATTATTCCTTACAACTGCATGTGAATGTAAATTTTTTTCTAAATAAAAGGTTAATTTAATAAAATATGGTATAGCTAAAAAAAAATAGCTCAAATGGTAAATTTTATGTTACAAATATTTTACCACGATAAAGAAAGAGGTTTTTGTCAGGAAGGATATGAAATATGTAACTTTTATTCCTTGCTTACGGGTGTGTAAATTGGTCCAAATATTTTTGAAAACTCTTGTTAGTATCTATTGCAGCTGAACATATGCCTACCCTTATCACTCAGGAATTTAATTCCTAGATGCATGTGTCCAATAGAAATTAGTACATATCTCAAATATATGCACAAGAATGTTCAGCTATATTATTTTTACTAACCAAAACATGGAAACAACCCAAATGTCCATCAATAGTACAATGAATAAATAAATTAAGATATATTGATCAGGGCTGGCTACATAATTTACAGGGCCCAGCGCAAAATATTTAAAAATTCAGGTGCTTTGTTAAGAAATTATTAAGAATTTCAAGATGGCAACAGCAGAGCATTACGCCAAGCAAAAGGCTATGTGACATTGCACAGGTGACATCCCAGGAAGCCTGCCTGATATTAATACAATGCAATACTACATGGCAATAAAAATAGGTACAACCTATTGCTACATACAAGCGGATGAATATCGTGATATATTGTGAATAAAAGAAGTCAGACACAAAAGAGAATATACTATGCGGTTTCATTTCTATGAAGATTAAGAACAGGGAAAATAGTATACAATGGGAGAATTTAGAATAGTGGCTACTCCAGAGGGATGTATTGAATGGGAAGGGGCATGAGAGAACCTTCTAGAGTGGTGAAAATGTTCTATATCTTGATCTGGATTATGGTTACACAGATACATGTATAAAAACATAAATGACAATACTTGTCTGATTGAATATGAAAGCACTCGTGGTGTCTGCTGTTACTACCCTCCAATCCCTGTCATCCAGGCACAGATCTCAATCTTGTGCTCTGGCTCCTGTTTGGATGCATGGTATTGCATGGACATGTGGCTCAGAGAGCAGTGGAGGAAGACCCTCCATGCTGACATGCTCTCTGATTCACAGCACCCACATTCCCATTGTCCACTATCAACACCTGCCGTCCTGAGATACTCCTCAGAGCCAGGGACACCAGCCATGCCAGTTCACAACCAACATACTCAGAAGTCTATTAGGATACTTAGGTTATGGGCAGAAGTGCCTCACATGACCTATAAAAAACCCTACATTGTAGCATACCACGGCTGTACTTTGCCTTTATTTTCATGAGACATTATTTCAGAGATCCTCCTCTTTCATTGCAATGTAATCAGTAGATTTAACATAAGAAAAAAAATACACATTTAGAAAGAAAACAATTTTCATATTAAAATAAAAATAGAACATTAGAAGGAAATTTAGTCTAGTAATAGAGGTCATTCAGTTAGCATATACTCTTGATGGTGACAATTGGCTGAAGCAGCCCTTGACATAGAGTGGACCATACGGTTTGAATTCTTAGATTTCTTTTTTGAAGCCACGAATGGTGTCATCCACACAGGGGCAAAGGGACACTAGCCAAAGAACCGTCTGCCTTCCCACTCAGTTTGAGAATCCCTGGCATTTTAAGGAGATGCCAGTTTTCCTTTTATGAGAAAAATACTTCTCTGCTATGCATCAATCTCTCTGATAAATCATGGCTATTGTTTCTATTATAATTATCTTTATAAAAATTCAGTCTTGGGACTTCCTTGGCGGTCCAGTGGTTAAGACTCTGTGCTTCCACTGCAGGCGGCGTGGATTCGATCCCTGGTCAGGGGAACTTAGATGCTGCATGCCGTGAAATGCAGCCAAAAAAAAAAATACAAAATAAAAAAAAATCCATCTTTAATATCCTGGGATATTTTAACACTGTGTGTAAATTTAATATGGAAAGCACAAACCCATTATTACCTGTTTTCTTGGAGCATAAGAGAATAAATGGATAAGAAAACAGAGAATGGATAGGAAAAAATGGTAGGATTGTTGTCCTTTGACAGCATGGGCACAGGCAGGGTCCTGCCCAGCACAGAGGCCCAGTACGGAACTCTGTGTGTGTTGGGAATTACCATCCTCAAGGGAGAAACCCTCAACCAATAGAGTATGGGAGCTGGTGGATGAATGCTTCTTCCCATCTTTCCTCAATAGATGATTCAAAGAAATACTCTATTCATTCCTCAGAAAGTCCCCAGAGGGATCAAGCCCCAGTTGCCCATAGAAGTGACCTTGATAACACACCTTGCTTTGGCTTTACTTCCTCCCATTTCGCTTTCCTCAGTCTCTCACTGCTGATCCATTTGATCATCTCCCTAATAACTTACCCGCTTTGTTTTGGGGGAGAGGGTGGATCACCCTGGGCTAAGATGCAGGGACCCAGTTTCCTTCTAGCAAGGGCCTCAACTGTCCCCTAGAGCTTCAAAGCCCTCCTCTGGATTTTCTGCATCTAACTGGCCAATGAACAGAGAAAGTGTGGGCATATGAAAAAAGAAGAAAACTCACAAGGATAGGGGCTAAGCCAAAGTTATATATATATTTTATACCCTTAACTAGTCTCTCAGCCTCTAGAGACCCTGAAATTTCTTCCTCATTACTTCTCTTTAAAGAACCAAAATTAGATCCAGCCTGGAGAAGAACCTTACTCCTGATTCTGGCAAGAACCAATTACAGGTTTGCCCCAGAGACGTGCACTGGGAAGAACTGTCAAGGGTTAGGAGCAGAAGAGCCCAGGTAACACAGTCCTTCATCTTGAGGGTCTTTGGAAGGTTTGGTTGGTTCTTTTTAGTCCTTGGTTATAGGTACAAGATGGCAGACATCACTGTGAATGTGTCTTTTCTCAATAAAATGTAACCATTAATTATTGCATGCCTTCTGTGTGACAGGTGTTTACATTACCTCCCTTAATCTTCAAATGAGCCATAAAGCAAGTTTCATTAACCCCATTTTGAGCTGAGGAACCTGAGTCATTAAGTGATTGGAGCTGTAGTTTGCTGGCTGCTGCTGTATACTCATACCTTCTTCTCTGAATACTTCTTTCATGTTCTGGCTCTCTTCTGAGCAGCCATCTCTCACATCCCATATATTCAAGGGTCTGGAGTGAGATTGCCAGATAAAATACAGAATGACAATTAGGTTTTAATTTTAGATAAACAATGAATTTTTTTTTTGTATAAGTATGCCCATGCAATATTACTGCAAATATTGCATGGTCATAGTTACACTAAAAAGTTATCTGGAATTCAAATTAAACTTGGCCTCCTGTATTTTTATTTGTGAAATCTGGCAAGTCAAGGTGAGCTAAGTGTCTTTCTTATGCATTGTTGTCCCCTCCACACCATTTCTGCTTCCTTAGCACTCGCAACTTTGAAACACAGGTCTTCAGACTCCACTTTCTACATGAACCCCTCCTTGTTGAAGTTGTCTGCCATGCTTGTTGTCACTCATGTCAATTCATTGATTGTTTTAGCACCTGATTCACTTCCTTTCTCACGGTAATAATTTCATTATTTTTTTATGATTCCAGTATCCACATAAATGACACTTCAATACCCTTGCTTTTGATTTCTTTTACCTTCTAATTTCAAACATCTCAATTCAACAGGGTAGGAGCATAGGGATTGTGGAGAGTTTTGCAGTATTAAATAGGATGGTCAGGGAGGCCTCACTGAGGAGATGACTCCGAGCAAACGGGCTGAAGAGGGACCCAGCTCTGTTGACACTTGGACAGAAGTGGTTCAGGAAGAGGAAATCGTAAGCACAAAGACCTTGAGGTACAAGTCTCCCAGGGTGTTTCAAAAGTTTTTTGAGAACAGAGATTGTGTCTTATACTTGGTGGTGTTATTTTTTTTTCTTTTTTTTTTTTTACACAGGCCTCTCACCCTTGTGGCCTCTCCCATTGCGGAGCACAGGCTCTGGATGCGCGGCTCAGCGGCCATGGCTCACGGGCCTATCCGCTCCGCGGCATGTGGGATCTTCCCGGACCGGGGCACAAACCCGTGTCCCCTGCATCGGCAGGCAGACTCTCAACCACTGCGCCACCAGGGAAGCCCGGTGGTGTTATTAATTGTGCCCAATAATTTCTTGCCCACAGGAATAATTCAGTAAATATGATGATTCAAAGAATTCAATAAATTCTTGTGTCATAAGTGAATGAGAGGGGGCACCTTGATAGAAGGTTATTAAACATATTTGGAAATCAATTCCTGTCCTGTGGCAGTATTTAGGATTTTGAACAATATGTAAAATAAAAGCATAAGTTAAATAAGTAATTAAAATTACCCTAGAGAAGTGCATTTAAGAGGTGCAGTTTGAGTGGCCACATTTCTGTAGCTTTTCACGACCTTTAGATTCCTTTGCTTTAAATTCAGTAAGAATCTTGAGGAATGGAGGTAAGGAAAGGTAGTGAAGGTTAGATATTAGTTTTAGCGGTTTATTCAATAAAGCTTCTTTTGGTGCCTGCCAAGTGAGAAAAGCCGGATATTTTCTGGTGCCAAAAACAGAGCTCCACACAATAAATATTTTGTAAGTTTCTGTAGAACGAATGAGTGATTGAATGAACGAATGAAATGAATTTAGGAGGATGGTCTCTCTTAAGTTCCCGAATTTGACTCTTAGAGTATCAGAGCCAAATTTCCAATTTTGCTTAATAATTACTGTACTATGATAGAGGGTGAGAACAAAGAAAATGATTAAATAAAACAATGAGCCTTAACGAGTAGGTGATATCCGACTTTGCGCCCAATTCTGTCCGTACTAGGCTTCCGTAGTCTTTCCGCCCCTAACCCGTTTACGCCGCCGCGCAGGTAGTGATGTCGCGAGATTTAGAGCTCGCGGGAAAACTTGTCTGTGAGTCCGGGGCGGAGGACGAGCGCGCGGGAAGTTCGAGTGTCCGACCCCGGGAACTCGGGTCGGCATGAGCCTCTGGGTGGACAAATACCGGCCCTGCTCTTTGGGACAGCTGGACTATCACAAGAAGCAGGCGGCCCAGCTGCGCAACTTGGTGAGTTGGCGGGACGGGGCGGGGAGAGCCGGAGGAGGCGAGGCCTTCGCTCTCCCGCTTCAGAAGGTGATGAATGCTGTGGAGAAAAGTAAAACTGGGACGAGGACACGGTGTGGGGGAGGGGCCTGTGCTTGTAAACCAAGAAAGTCTCCGTGAGGACTGTCATCTGAGCCGAAGCTTGAAGGAAGTGGGAGAGCCCACAGTAGGGAGCTCCGGGGCGAGGAGTGGAGCGGGTAGAGGGAACAGCAGGTGCAGAATGCCTGAGGCAGGAGTGTGCACAGCCCGTCACTCGGGAGGCCAGTGCGTGGCTAACCGTGGGCCAGCGGGAAGAGAAGTAGGAAATGGGGGAGTTTGGGGGTGGGAGGAAGTGCAGATACAGTAAATTTTAATAGAGTGAGATGGGAAGCCTTTGGAACGTTTTGAACAGAGAAGTGACATCATCTGACTTTTTAATAAACTTACTTAAAATGTCTTGGTGTCATTGCCCGCATTTACAAAAAGGAAGATATTGGGTTTATTAATTTCTAAGGTCATTTTTAATTCTAAACTATGTGGTATTAGGTTGTCCTTAAGTTTAATTCCTTAATGGAAGATTTTTCTTTTCCTGTCGCGATGCCTATTTTTATGTTGTAGCTGATAAAAGTATCTAATGGCAGTGCTTTGTGAAAAACAAACTGAAGTTTGTAGAGAGTGGAGATGGAAGAAGGGTCTTGAGTAGAAAAGCCACTTATCTACTCTTTTTAAGGGCCTAAAGTACCACTTCATGATGGAAGTGTTTTTGCTCAGTCCTCTGGGCTTCCAGTACCCATCTTTTTCAGAATTACATGTACTATTTGTAAAGTTTTTTTTTTAATGAGAAATTATAATAAAAGAACTCCATCTTTATATATGAAAGGCATTAGAAAAGTTGGTGGTGTTGTGAGAGTGAAGTGTTTTTTTAAACTCTCTTTTAAAATTATTGGTATTCCAATACTAATACTATACTAATTTTAAGTAAATCTATTAATTCAGTATTTTATTTATTTTTAGTATTTAAAATACTGTTTAAATAAATCTAAATAAATGTATCCCATGGTTAAGAAAATCAGAGTCAAAGCTGTTCTAAGAAAATGCAATTTATAAATGGATACAGCTTCATTTATAGACAAATTGCATTTTCTTACAATAGCTTCGACTTTGATTTTCTTAACCATGGAATATATTTTATATTCTATTGCCAGTTTTCTATTCTATAGAATTTGGAATAAATATTTGCACAAAAATTTAGTGTATTAGTCTTGTGTTAATAGATTTGGCTTTTCAAAAGTATTCACCTGTTTACCTTTGAATCTAAAACCTAATAGAAGTGTGAAACATTTGCAGCATAACTTAATTTTGGTGAGATAGAAGTTTAAAAAAATGAAGGCTATATTTGTGGAGTACCTACTATTTTCCATGCGTTGTCTTAGGTAAATAGTTCCTTTCCTTGACACTTTTTTCTTTCAGTGCCAGAGATAGATGAGTTTACAGAGTATTAAAATTCACTGTAACAAGCACTTCTGTTAAGATACTTATTTTCATTTTTTCTAAAACGGTTATTTATAAAACTTTTGCTCCACAAGATTTTATGCACCTGAAGCTAAGGTCTGTGTTCTTGTCATCTTTATAGCCTTCATAACACTGATCCCCAGACCTGACTGAGCATCACAATCACCTGGGAACGTTTTTTTAAAAACAAACAATCTTGTTTTGAAATGCAACACTGTCAGCGTCCTACTCCATTCCCTTGCTCTTAATTTATAAAATTACACAGACCGACTTCCAACTCCCTGCATCTGCATTTCCTGAAGGCTTTCTCTTGCTGACACCTCTAAGAAGACTTGAAATGTCAGGGAATTAATGCCCTCTCTTTCTCTCCGTTCACTTTCCCAAGCCAGCAAAGGACTGATGAGAGGTAGTGTATCATACTCCAGCTCCTCCACCCTTGGGTGGTTTAATAGTGTGGTGTATTTTGCACTGGCTTCAGGAGTATCCACAGCAGGATCACGCCCCAGATGCCCAGAGTGGTATTTAAGTTAACAGCACTGTTGTTGGCTGCCTTCCTTCCTTGCTTTCCTGCTCCCCTACAAAGTTTTCCTTTACCTTCCAAATAAAACCAGATGCACTCGTTTCTTATCAAAGGGACTATTTGTAGAAGCCCAAACTACGACAGGCATCAGTCTCAGTTACTGAATCATAATCTTGTGGATGGGGTCCAGTAATTAGTCTTTTTATTAAAAGTTCTCTGGAAGATTCTGACAGTCAGCCAGGTTTGGGATTTCTTGCTTTCTAGCATATAGTGTTGTATCTTACATGTACTGTGCTAGATATATAAGTTATGTAACATTAATCCCAGGGGGATAATCAACATTTCAGAGATAAAGATCTGTCTCTCTCTATACACACACACACACACACACACACACACACACACAGTTTTGAAGTTTCATAGGTAGAGACACAAAATATTTGATACTTGAAAAGTAGTTTACTTCCACAGGTTGGGCAGTAGTTTGGGGAAAATGCCTTGTTCTTTTTTTTCCAGGTGCAGTGTGGTGACTTTCCTCATCTGTTAGTCTATGGACCATCAGGTGCTGGAAAAAAGACAAGAATTATGTGTATTCTACGTGAACTTTATGGTGTGGGAGTGGAAAAATTGAGAATTGAACATCAGACCATCACAGTAAGCATTTCACTTTGAGGCCCTCCAAATATTTAGAGCAGGGATTTTCAGTCCTCATCATATAGGACCCTTTGCTGCCCAATGTGTGATTTAAGTAAGAATTTCACAGGTAATCCTGGTGTACAGGATTGAGAGTTGCTGATTTATAGACCTAAGTATTATAACCAGACAAAAGTTACATTACGTTAGAGAAGAAATATAAGCAACAGGAGACTTTGGGTAAGATGTAGGTAGTGGGATTCATTTCAGATTCAAATTAGTGTCAGCTGGAACTAGAACTCAAGTTTCTAAAGTTCATTGTTCTGAGAGCAGTAGTGGGTATGGAAAGGGAACGATTTGGAGAAAAATTTTAAACGTGGAATCTGGTGACTCGGGAAAGATTGGGCAGCTGACTGCCTGGGAGAGGAGACATGAGGCTCTGGGATGTTCAGAGTTCCCATGATCTTGCCCTGGCTGTGTTTTGTAGCCTCATGCTATGCAATGCATTTTCATACTCTTTCTTTACTGACAGTGTTTAAGATCTAGCTGAAAGGTATCCTCTTGGAAGTGCCCCCCCAACCCCGTTATAATTAATGTTTCCTCCTACAACCCATAGTTTATACTTTTTAGAGCATTACTTTGTTTTGCCTTGATCATAGTTATTTATACATCTTGACTCTGACAAGATTGTATTTGTTTTGAAGTTATATAGGGTAAATTTTATATTTTTGTAAGTTATACTTGACATGTGGCATTATATTAGTTTCAGGTATACTGCATAGTGATTTGATGTTTTTATGCATTATGAAATAATCACAATAAGTCCAGTTGCCATCATTTTTATGTTCTTCATAGCCTCTGGTATAGTGTCTTGCACATATTAGGCACTGAAAAAATGTAAACTGAGTGACTGGACAGTAGGTTGTGCTATTAATAGAATCTTTAGGAGAATAAATGGACTGTAGGCTAATGTGGATTAGCTTGTGTTTAGACACATTGAATTTGAGATGTTGGTAGTACATCCTGGTGGAAATTCTTTAAAATATGCAGGGACAAATTTAATAAGAAAGGTAGTAAGAAAACCTTATACATAATCTTATAAAAGGACAAAAAACAAGAGCTGATCAAATGGAAAGATGCATCATGTTCTCAGTAGTATTTAAAAGTATCTCTTCTCCCCATGTTCAGTATAAATTTTAGTGAAATTCCAATTAAAATGCAATTTATTTTTTTAATTGTATGAAGTGATCTTAAAGTACATTTCTGAGACTAGCTAAAATAATTATGAAAAAGAAGATTTGTGAAGTGGGACATGTGTTTATTAAACCATACTGTAAGCCTACTATAAGCAAAACAATATTGCTATGGCAATGGGATAGAGGATTACATCAGTGGAACTGAATAGAGAGCCCAGAAATATGACAGCCCAAGATCAATTTCACATCAGTAGGAAGAGGATTGGTCAGCAAAATGTGCTAGCATAACTAGTTACCAACCCAGAAGAAAATAAAGTTGAATCCCTATTACACATAATTTATATCCAGATCAATTAAAGGCTGAAATGGTAAAATAAAACTAAATTTCTTAGAATAGAATTTCTTAGACAGTATGAACAGTGTATGAGTCAGGAGCACCTTTTAATAAAAAACATGGGAGCTGTAGAAGAAAATATATACTTGGCTATATATGAATTTTAAAAGTTTGTATGACAAGATAATATACATAAGATCAATAGAAAAATGAAGAATTATAAAAAATATTTGAAAGGAACGTATTAGATAAAAGATTTTACAAAGTGACAATGGAAAAACAACCTGGTAGAAAACTGAACAAAAAATGGCCACAGGAGAGAAAGATAAACAGTCAGTAAACCTATGTGAAGATGTTTGACCTTTGTGGTAGTTGAGGAAAAGCAGTGAGAGTCTAATAAACACATACATACGTATAAAAATTTAGAGAACACATCATCTTCAAGCCAGCAGATCTTTTATTGGGAATCTGTTACATAGACGTGAAAGCAGTGCATGAGACATATGCACAAGGATGTTAATTATGGAATTGTTCGAGATTGTAAAAAGCAAGAAACAAAATGCCCATCTGCATGACTGGCTTTGGGACATCCATGTTATGGTTGATATGCAACTATAACAGCCTATACCACTTGTCTGAGAAGGTTGTCTAGATGTGTTGTTAAGGAAAAGCAAAACACAGAGAAATATATATGATTGCCTCTTTTTAAAACAATTTTTGCAAGTATGCTGACAGACTCTATGTAGTAATGTATTAGTATGTGTTTATTTTTGTGTGTTATCATGGAAAAGGCTGTGAAAGGACATAGGCAGATTGTTTACAACGATGATCTGATAACAGGGAATGGTTTGGAGATTACTGGAGGTAAAGGAGAAAAGTGATCACACTAAAAACAATGTGTGATATGACCCAATGTACGTAAAAACATGTATGTTTACCTGCACCTTAAGAAAGGAATGGCGTTAATGAAGTTGAAGCATTAGTGGTGGTCATCTAAAGTTTTCTTTCTTTAGTAAACATAAATTGTTTACATTATTAAAAAGAATGAAATACAGAAAAGAGGAGAAATAGTCATGAATAAACACTAAAAAGAAACCTACTTTCTTTGTCCACAGACTCCATCTAAAAAGAAAATTGAAATTAGCACTATTGCAAGCAATTACCACCTTGAAGTTAATCCCAGGTAAGTTGCTACTACATAGAAATAAGCAATTTTAGAATAGTGATGTTCAGACTTTTTTTTAAAGAGTAGAATGTTTTTTTGAAATAAAATTATGTATGGAAACAATATATAAAATAGATAAAAGTGAAGCTGCCCTGTGTGAGACGGGGAGCCTAGAACCTTCCTTCTTTCCCTTCTCTTTGATACCCCCCCCCAAGTCAAATAATTTTAATTAAGTTTTCTTGCTCTACAGAGCTCTGTGCTTTACACAAAGTATTTTGCATAGTCAGTAAGTTTTTGTTGAATTATATTGACTCATTCAGAACTGGTGAGCAAAGTGTGTCTAAAAAGTTTGTAAATGCCTGAAAAAATATTTCAGAAAGTGAATTTGGGTTCCCATTTTCTTTGTTTCAGTTTTTTGATTAGAGGGTGTTGTAGTCCATCAGCCACTGTGTGTATTCTCTATCATGAGATAATGACTAGGATCTTGTTGGGAGGCACATTGAAAACTCATGCCACAGCAGTTACGTTCTGCTTAAGTAAATGATGTAGAAATGATTGTATTGGGCGTAAAGTTGGCTAAGCCTTCAGGGTTCTACGGGGTCTGATATGTTCTTGAAGGAGAACAGAATCAAGGACATCTTCAGGCAAAGGCAACTTTATGGGCAGTGGCACAGCAATGAGATCGAGCATCCCTTTCTAGACTGAATGGAATAAGAGGAAGAGAGTTTTAAGTTAATGTGTATTCAGTAGCAGGCACTGTGTGGGAAGCTTTACATGGATTATTCAGTCCTCAGAACAGCCCTAACAGACTGATATTATTTTTCCTAGGTATGTCAAAGAAAAAAGTAAGGTTGGTGGGAAAGGGTCTGATCGTAAAAGTAGAGAGTGGTAATTCCATAGACAAAAGCGAATTATTTTAGATTCTGGACAAGGAAATGATTATAAAAGAAACACCGTACGTATATTGATCTAATAATATTGAATTGAGACAGACAATGGCTGTTTGGGAGAATAAACTAAAGCTGACTTCTATGCCCTCTTTTTCTCTTTGAGAGTTCCTCTGTAGCAAGAATAGTCAGAGGGTAAGCTGTTTGTTTTTCAGGTGTTTTAAATTGACATTCAGCCTGAATTAACCAGGTGACTTATGTTGGTTTGTGAGGTGCAGGACTTAAGTGCTAAAGCAATGATATTGGTATAAATGACAGGTAATGCCTGTAAGTCAGCAGCTTACAGAGTACTGATTTGTGTGCTAAACTTAATTTGCTTATCCCATCCCCTTGTGAAGACTCTGAATCAACTCTGCTTGTGCTGAGAGGGACTTGTCTAGGCTTGTTCTCTCTCAGACCTTTACTATTTTGGGGGTGGGGAAGAGGAACAGAGATTAAATTTCTGTTCCAAGGAGTTATTTTTATATTTTAAATTAGCTCTGACTAGGTATGAATTATAGTGGGTACAGAAGTATCAAAGTATTTGATAAGCTGTTGATAGCTATTGCTCTTTTTTTTGCGGTACACGGGCCTCTCACTGTTGTGGCCTCTCCCGTTGCAGAGCACAGGCTCCTGACGCGCAGGCTCAGTGGCCATGGCTCACTTTTTTTTTTTTTGAGTCTTCTCCCTTTTTTTCTTGATGAGTCTGGCTAATGATTTATCAATTTTGTTTATCTTCTCAGTAAACTTAATATAAGAACATGCTTGGTGTTTTCAGTGATATTAACCAAATTGTAGTTGAGTATTGGAATATTTTTAGTATTTAATGACCCTAAAACACTTCACTTTTAAAGTTTTGTGAATGTAATAGGTGTAACTCAGTTTGATTAAATTTTTGATCACTTAAGATCTTCAACATTTTTCGTACAATAACAGATTAAGAATAAGGGCATAATACTTTCTAAATATTTACACACATATTTACCACTATTTTTGTTTTGTATAGTGATGCTGGAAATAGTGACCGGGTAGTAATTCAGGAGATGTTGAAAACAGTGGCACAATCACAGCAACTTGAAACAAACTCTCAAAAAGATTTTAAAGGTATGTGATAAAAAGATTTCTTTTTATGAGGCAGACACTTAAATTACAAGCAGTGGGTATAAGAGAAAAATGTAGTGGGGAATGTAAATTCCATCCATTTAGCAAATATTTATTAACCTCTTGTTCTGTGCCAAGTACTATGCTACCTTTTTTTTTTCTTTAAATATGTAAAAGTGAACAAGAGAGACATGATCTCTGCTCCTGGGAGTTTATAGTCTAATGGAATTGAATTTTGGCAGAAAGAGAACTATTTGTGCCACCCATTTGTTACTTTAGAACTAGATAAGTAATGAAAAAATACTTAATTTAAAATAAGAAATTGCATGATTTAAAAATAATGGTTCTTAGAACCAAAGTGACATGTTCATTATCAAATGTTTAGCTAAACAAAAGAAAATTCATACCAGCTATAATCCCCATAATAGTTACTCTTAACATTTGCAGTATTATTTATGTGCATATATATGCGTATATTTTTACAGGAGATTTTTTGATAAATATGCCAATATTTAATGCTTTTGATATATTTTGCCAAGTTCTTCATGTGAAAGAGGGTATAGCTCTGTGCTACCACCAGCAGTGTTTAGGAATGCCCATTTCTCTCTAACATTTATCAACACTGGATAATTATTTTTAATCCTTGTCAGTTTGAGTGGAGAAAATAAATTGTTTGTACTTCGTTTTTTTTAGTGAATGTGATGATTTTATCTTTTGTTCATTGCTTATTTTACTGTTTTGTAAATCACCTGTGCATATTCCAGTGTATTTCTTATCTTTCCTCCTCAGTCTGTACTTCAAAATAAATTAAAAAATTTTTTTTCAAATGCTCTCCTGTATCCATTAATGTAGTTTTATGATTTTTCTTCTTAGTGTTTAGTATTATATTACTGGATCTTTTAATGAAACTGCTTTGCATTTCTGGAGTAAATGTCACTTGGTTAGGATGTGTTAATTTTTAAAATATGCTGCTGTTTTCTCACCTAGCAATGATTTATTTTTTTATCATTTTATTTGGTGTTATCCTTGTCAGATACTGGGATCAATCTCCTTGTCTTTATTTTTCCTGTTCTGTTCAATTTCGGTTCTAATTCCAGAACGTCTCCAAACTGTGAAGTGTTATCTTGGAAGGAATATTCATTTTATTATTTTCAGTCCAATGTTCTCTCAAACCTTATTGCATCAAGGTTCCTTAGCTCTTAGCCATGAATTGAGCCCTCTGAGTGCTGTTCTTAAATTGGCCCATGATATTTCCAGTGTGCTTTTGTGGGTGATTTGGGGTTCTCCTGTCCTAAAGGCTGTCAAAAACCTGGTGGATCCCAGCCATTTCCTCCCACACATAGTTTCTTGTTCCCACTTGCTCATATTTAGGGTTCTTAGGGACAACTTGTCACCTAGTTTTGATATAAATGTTGTCTTGGGTCTTGGAATCTTTACTTTTTCTGTTTTTATGGGAGAGATTCAAATGCTACAAATGCTACCACTGTCATCTTCTAGAAATAATTTAATACAATGAAAAATACAACAGTTGGATTCAGTACCTACATACTATTCCTGAAGCACTTTAAGGCCAATCCTTGATTATGACCAGATGGAATCTTATTATACAAGTAACCAGATGTCTTTATGCCTATTTGCTACATCTCTTGTGCCAGTGTTTTCCAAAGTGTATTTCTTAATGCTAAGGTGTTCTACAGAAATGTGCTCCTGAGATAAATTATTTTGGGTAAATGCAGCACATTATATCCTTGTCGTGGTGATTTCTACTGTGTATAAATATAATAAAGGCTGCAGTAAATTCTACAACAAAATAACCTCTTTAACTTTGTTTAGCCTAGTGTTTCTTAGGCTTGTTTGATCTTAGAATGTTTTAAAATAAAAATAAAAGAAATTATTCTCGCCATACCTATAAGTTTTGCATGTCTTCTCCAAAGGGGAAAGTAGTATATTAGGCTTATTATTTAGGATTTCACTCTGAATAATGAGGAGGAAGACGAAGAGAAATACTTAAGTTAAAGTTTGTTTTGTTTTTCCTTGACTCAGTCGTGTTATTGACAGAAGTTGACAAACTCACTAAAGATGCTCAGCATGCCTTGCGCAGAACCATGGAAAAGTATATGTCCACCTGCAGGTTGATCTTGTGTTGCAATTCTACATCAAAAGTGATACCACCTATTCGTAGTAGGTGCCTTGCAGTTCGTGTGCCTGCTCCCAGCATTGAAGATGTAAGTCAAGTTAAACTTTTCAGAAAAAAATTTCACTTCAAATTCCATGCGTACTGTGTGTACATCCCTGTCATGTTTGTTTTTGTGAAAACATAGTGAGCTATATCAGTAATTTAGGAATAGCTATGGCCTGGATGCTAACTATTAGTATACGTATAAACCTATATATATATATATATGTAGTAAATACCAGATACCAATATATAGAAAATGTTCTTTCCATTAAATCATCTTTTACTTTAAACAAGTAATTATTGTGGATTTTACTAAAGTAGGTAAAGGCTGGTTATTTAATGGCTTCTACCTTAACCTGATTTAACTGGCTTATGGAGGAGGCATGAGTATTCAGGAAATAGATTTTGCAAGAAGATGATTTGGGAATACCTAGTCCCCTGTTAGGGGACCAAAGTTAGTCTGAAACATAATACATTTTTTTGTTTTCTTTATCATTCTTAGTAGCTGTCAGTAGAAATACCAGTTTCTCACAGGCAGTTTCCTGCTGTTTAATAGATTTGGGACAATTTTATGCAAAGTGGGGATAATATGTGACATTGTATTAGTTTCAAAGTAGTTAAAGTAACTTTATTATAAGTTTCACTTGTAAAAATTTTGGGGGTGATAGAGTTAAAAGTGTCTATAAAGCAGCAGCACTGCCAGGTTACACCACTCCCATGGGCACCATTCAGGTCTTAGTGCCTGAGTCGTGTGCACTTCAGCTTGTACGGCTCTACTTGGCAGCCTTGTGAGCAGTATCTTTGCCCCCAACATGAGACCCTTTGTCTCCAACTCCATGTTGCCTTGAGGAGGCTGTCAGGCTTGGAGCTGGGACCAGAGCTTCCTCCAGTTGCCCATCTAGCTGCTGCCTCTTCCTGACAGCTAGGCTAGACCCCTAGCCTCCTGCTGAAGGAGCAGTGGGTTAGGGTAGGGTAGTGACCAAAAAAAAGGTTGGGGAGGGTCTATAAAGATATTAACAGAAATTGTCTCAGTATGCTGTTTGACAGATTGCCCATTTTTGTTAATTATTTTGTTTGTAGATTTGCCATGTGTTATCTACTGTGTGCAAGAAGGAAGGTCTAAATCTTCCTTCACAACTGGCCCGTAGACTTGCAGAGAAGTCCTGCAGAAATCTCAGAAAAGCTCTGCTTATGTGTGAAGCCTGCAGAGTGCAACAGTGAGTGAAAGGGGGAAGTTACCGTGGGAAACATTTTGGGACATAAGCCCACTTTCATTTAATTTATTGTGTTCTCTTTTTGTCATGTAGATATCCTTTTACTGGAGATCAAGAAATCCCTGAAACAGATTGGGAGGTGTATCTGAGGGAGACTGCCAATGCTATTGTCAGTCAGCAGACTCCACAGAGGTAACCACTGTAAAAGATCACCATGAAAGTTTGGTCATTGATATAGTACAGATATTCTAAGTTTTAGGTTAGCTGTTTTATGCTAATACCATGCCATTTAGAATTATAATTAAATCTATAATAGTACACTTATAAAGAAAAGGTAGGATTTAATTTTAGAAATTTAGTGGTTCAGAATAGTTTAGCATATGATATCATGGCTATTGGCATGTAAATGTGGAACTTCTACATAAATTAAAACAAATTTTGGAAGTTTTAGGTTTTTCCCAGAATCTTGGATGATTTAATATTAATACATAGCATGATGTGTCTAGCTTTCTAATATTGAAAATCACAATATGTAACTTTGTATTGATGTGTCATAGAAAGACCCTAGACTGTGGGTCAGACTTCTAGTTCTTCTACTGAGTTTTAGCTAAGTGTCCTTGAGCAGGTAACTTCATCTTAGAGCTTCAACTTTTTCATTTGTATAATGAAGATGCTATTATTTATACCAAGGATACTTGTACCTTTGTTATAAGAGCAGAAGAGATTGTGTGATAATGGATTGAGAACTAGAAGACCCGGTGCTCATGTGTGATGATAGGCTTTGTTAAGAATAATATTGTGTATATGCCATCAGTATTTAGGAAGTGTTCTGTGCGTATTTGCTGTACAGTTGTTTCTGTTTACTTCCTAGGTCTCTTCTTCAGTAGTAGACCATGCTGAGAGTACTTCAGCCACTGCTTGTTTGATTTATCATGACAGCTTTGATTGAGAAGGGCAGTCTGCTCTTCTCCAAATCAAGAGTGACAGTCTTAAGGCCCACTCACTACCTTTGGAACATCTAGTGAAGGTCCCTTAGGCTCACTGAGACACAGTTTGCTACTATTTTTTGCCTATCAGAACTGAGAAACCATCTTTGGACTTTAGAGAGGGTTGATTCTTTTAGGAAACAGACTAGACTGAATGCAACCACTGAAATGTAAGCTTCCCTGGTTTATGTGAAAATAATCATGAGAGGATTATACCATGTTTCTCTTCTTGTATGGTATATCTGATGAATTCTTATTTTTATAAGAAATTCTTCAAAGGAAATGATAATGTGTACTCTTGGGCTACCATATAGATTAGAGGAGGTGAATAGTCATAGATAATGGGTATGTGGTATTTGCATTGAATTCCTATTAATTCATTTATTTTAGTTGAAGAAATTAATAGTTTTCGAAAAGTGCAAACGTTTTAGGTAGGTTCTTCAGAAAAGAAACCTTGACTTTAGGAAAAAATGTGCATTCCGTTCTGTAAAATATTGTCAATCAGTGAAGAAATTTCAGGCTTTAAAGAAATAAAATTCAAACAAAGCGTGTCTTGGGAGCCTTTTACTTCCATAAAATATTTCCACGCTAAAGATGACTTTCTTGTTTTTGTTCTGATTTTAATGAAGAAAAATTGGCGGTAGTAGTTGAACTTTCCTGCTCTTAAGAGATTTAGGTACAGATGTTGCAGTATTTGACTATTTGACTATTATTAGATGTATTTTTAAGACTTCAGTTGATTATTACTTTACTTAATTATTCTAGCTGCTGCGGCCCTTTCCTCCAGTTTCCAAACAGGTTTTGACAGCTCATAAATGAACTTGTTCGAGTGCTGCTGTTGCCTATTTAGACTAACAGTTTTGGGAGTTGATGCCATTATGCTGTATAAAAAGAAATTTCTCTTAATTTCAGAAAACCTTGGAGCTATGCAGAAATACTGGGATGGCTAGTGTCATTCTGAACATTGGTCCACACAGGCTCCTTCTGATTTTTGACCCCTTAGTCTTGATTCTTGTTTGACCTATCTTAGAAAATTCATAATTTTCTAATTTGAATAGCAGCTAATATTTAGTGAGCAATTATTATATCATTTTAGAAAAATGAACTGAAATTAGGATAAGCTTCCATAGGTGTATCTTAAGTATGATAAGCCATTTAAGAAAATGTCTGTATTGGGATGTTTAATTCGTAAACTAAGACAGTACAGAGGAAAAATTACCTCCCATTTTTATCACAGAATATTGTTTTGTTTTGTATAGGCTCCTTGAAGTTCGTGGGAGACTCTATGAGCTTCTGACTCATTGTATTCCTCCTGAAATAATAATGAAGGTATCCTGATTTCAAATTTTGAACTGTTTATAACCATAAAACTTGGACTTTGTGTGATCTCAGGGCTTTTGCTGCACTAAGATACATTGTCACTTCTTTCTGTCCAGCTCATTAGTTCAACAGATATTTATTGAGCTTCTGGTGCTTCAGGCACCTTTAGGGGTGTGTTGAAGGGGACGGGTGGGCCTGCCTTCAGAGAAGTTGCATTTTTGTGGGGTGAAATGGGAAACGAAGCAAGAGGATTTCAGAATGTTCCAGGTGCCACAAAGGAAGTAACAAGGTGAAATGGTAACAATGGAGGGCAGAGTTATGGAAGGTCAGTGATGGCTTCTGTGAGAAAGGTATGTTTAAACTAAAACTTGAAAGATTAAAAGAAGGGAACCATATAAGTAGCTGGGGAACAAGTATTGCAGACAGCAAGGCCCGGTGCACTTGAGTAATGAGGTTAAAGAAGGAGGCAGAGGGATATTGTAAGACACAGTTTTAGGGCTGATCTAAACCTAATCAACTCCCCAGCTGGATAGATAGGCTGACTGTTAGATTTTAGGGAACACACTTTTTTTTTGTTTGTTTGTATTTATTAAAATTACCTGGTAATCCTTACATGAAAAAATTCAAATGATACCAAATATACAAAGAAAAAAGTGAAGCTCCACACTGTTTCCATAAGACCTCTTTTCTAGTCACATAGAAATAAGCCCATATATGTGTGTGTTTCACAAAAATTCAGTGTCCTGCGCTGTTTGTTTTTTTTTCCCCTTCTTTTTTAAAATCCAGCAGTGTAGTGTGGTTGCTGTTTCATGACAGTACAGATTTACCTTATTCTTTTTAGTGGATGGGTGGGATTTCATTATATGACTATACCACAGTTTTTGGATATGACCCCTGTTGGTGGAGCTTTAGGTTGTCTACAGATTATTATAATTAATAATGCTGCGGTAAGCATCTTTGTACTTATATCTTTGCACCCTTGTACATTTAAATATTTAGAGTTGGAATATGAAAGATAACTACCACATTTTTACATTATAGAATGGTATATACTTTTGGATGAAGTCTGCTGGTCCATCAGAAATTAAAAAAAGAACATATTTAACTTAAGTTTTACTTCCTTTTTGAATGAGAGAAATAAAGCATTTTCAGCTAATATTTTTTAAAAATGATTACTTTTTTAATTACTAGTTATCTTTCTTTAGGGCCTTCTCTCAGAGCTTTTACATAATTGTGATGGACAACTGAAAGGGGAAGTGGCCCAGATGGCAGCTTACTATGAACATCGTCTACAGCTGGGTAGCAAAGCCATTTATCACTTGGAAGCATTTGTGGCCAAATTTATGGCACTTTATAAGAAGTTCATGGAGGATGGATTGGAAGGCATGATATTCTGACATCTATCAGTAATTCTTCCTAATATTTCTCAGTATCAGCATTTACATTAAATTTATATTGGAAGAGCTACAGGTAAAATAAACTAACTTTACTTAATTATGTCTTATTTGTGGTTTTTGTAATAATTCCTCTGAATTATTAATCATTATTCTCTAGGTTAAATAATTGCTCCTGTACTATTGAAGTGTATTGAAAGGATACAACTAGAAACTTTAGAGTCTAGGAACATGATTTTAATTTACTTTAAAAATTTGTTTTCCAAGTATGCAGTGTTGATCCTCTCATTTCTGTATACTCTCTCACCTGCTGGAGGAAATTTACACATAAGAAAGCAGGGATTGTTTTCTATCCTTCAGATGACCATTTTTGGCCACAGGTACATAAATTTTTGCTTGGCAAGTCATTACGTTTAATCAGTTTTTCCCTCAACCAAGAATTATATTTTTGCAGGAAATACAGGAATTAATTTTGAAATGTAATAGCATGGGTGTGGAGAAAATTGCACATACCATTTCTATTGAAACTGTAGAATTCCAGCTTTTATTTTCAGTGATTCAGATAAGCATGTTTTCATTAAGTACTTGAAGACTCCTGAAGAATATGCATCACGTAGTTCTGAAGCAAAGGTATATTACTGTTGAAATTACTCTTTGAAATTACAGTATACTGTTGTATTATTGGTCCTGTCCTTTGGAGCATTTTTTAATTCAGGAATTTGGTTCATGGAACAAAGGCTTTGCTTGACAGAAGTTTATGACAGGCTCTGTATAAGAGTATTAGCAAGACCTGCTCTTATAGCAGTTGGTGATAAACAATCAGGAAGTGTTTGATTGACAAAGACACAACTACACACACACTGAAAAACCTAAACCTGGGAAACTGTTCAGGTTAAGATAAATGATTGTTGCCTTTTTTGTGGGGTGGGGGGTGTGGTACTAGTCAGGTCCCAACTGGAAGTCTCAGTCCTGGGGGCTACATGTTAGGAGGGATATTGACATTCTAACAGAGAACTAGGAAAGTGAGGTTTGGAAGAGCTAAGACTGCTTTAATTTGGAAAAAAGGAAAGTTAAAAAATACGTTAACTCTTCCAGTGTTTAAAATGATGCACTTGGAAGTATGAGTGGTCTTATAAATTATGTTTCTCTAAAGCAGTGCTTCTCAGAGTGGAATCCCTGGCATCACCAGCATCACCTGGGAACTCAGAAATGCAAACTCTCAGGTCTCACTCCAGGTCTGCTGAATCAAACGATCGGGATAAGCCTCAGCAGTCTTTGTGTTGTACCACCCCTCCAAGTGATTCTGATGCACGCCTCAGTTTGAGAACAACTGCTCTAGAGAGGGTAGACTTAGGATCAGTGGATGTAGGTTGGAGAGAGGCATTTTAGTTCCCTATGAAGAAGAATTTTTTAACTGCAGCTATCTTAATAATGGTATGGGAGTCTTGAAAGCTCCTTAGAAACAGCAGGTGTTCAGGTGGAGAACTGATGAATAACGAACTGCTTACTACATGGTAGGCATTGCACTGGGTATGTGTACTATTTCATTATAACCTTACCACTCTGTGAAGTATTATCTCTGAGCTATGAATAAGAAACTTGAGATGTAGAGAAATGAAGTATAATTCATACAATAAAACATATCCATTTTAAGTCTGCAGTTTGATTTTTGACAAAGGTATTCAGTGTAACCATCATCCCAATCAAGATACAGATTCCATCACCCTGAAAAATTTCTTCCATATCCCTTTTGCAGTCAAAAGGGATATCCCACCCCTACCCCAACTCAAGTGACCGTTGATCTGCTTCCTGTCATTATAGATTAGTTTTGCCTGTTCAAGAATTTAGAGTCAAATACTGTATGGTCTTTGGTTAAGGCTTCATTCTCTCAGAATTATAACTGAGATTCGTCTGTATTGCTGCATATTTCATTAATTTCTTTAATGTTCATTGATCAGTGTATGTTTATATACACTTTTACAACCCATTGACTTGTTTATGGACCTTTGGGTTTCCAGGATTTGTTTAGTATGAATAAAGTTGTTCTGAATATTTTGGAAGTCATTTTGTGGACATATGTTTTCACTTCTCTTGAGTAAATACATAGGAATGGAATAATTAGACCTAAGATAGGTGTCAGTTTAACTTTTAAGAAGTCACCAGATTCTCAAAGTGTACCATTTTATATTCCTACCAGCATTGTATGGGCATTCTAGTTGTCTCTATAAAATTGGTTTAATTGATTTTCTATATTGTCTGTTTTATATTTCATTGATTACCTTTTCAATCTTTATTAATCCCATCCTTCTTCTTTTGATGTAGTTTGCTCTTATTTTTCCAGAGTCTTAAAATGGACGTTTAGGTAATTGATTTTAGACCATTCTCTTCTATCATTTAAAATTACAAATTTTACCCTGAATACTGATCTAACTTCCTCTTACAGATTTTGATATCTTGTGTTTTCATTTCCATTTAGTTCAAACTATTTTTCAGTTTCACTTGAGATGTTTTTCTTTGACCAAATGATTACTTGGAAGTGTGTTGTTTAATTTCCAAATGATTGAAAATTTTCAGATATATTTTAAAGGCTTCTCTACCCTTGTTAATTTTCTGTCATTTACTAAGAGGAATATTGAAATCGCTAACTGTATTTATGGATTTGTCTAATTTAGTTCTTTTGGGTTTTCATGCATTTAGAAGCTCATTAGGTGCATAAAATTTTAGGATTGTTATGTCTTCCTGATGAATTGACCCCTTTATGAACGCTCCTCCTGATTTCTGGTAATATTCCTTACTCTGAATCTATTTTATCTTATATTAATATTACCACTCCAGCTTTCTTTTGATTAGAGTTTGTATGGTAGACATATTTCGTATAGCTAAGGTCTGCTAGCATTCTCTCAGTTTTGATTATCTGGAATGTACCTATTTTGTCTTCACTCACAGAATTCTAGGTTCATTTAAAATTTTTATTATTTTTTCCCTAGCGCTTCAAATATTTCATTCTGCTACCTTCTGATCTCTATTATTTCTGATGAGAAGTTAGCCAGTAACATATGATTGTTCACTTTTACATGATACATTACTTTCTTCTTGATGTTTTCAGTATTTTTTTTCTTTGCCTTTTAGCAAGATGACTATGATGTAACTAGTTGTAGTTCTTTGTGTTTATCTTACTTGGGCTTTGTTTAGTTTCTTGGATCAGATTATTATGAGTAGTATTAGTATTATAGTATCAATTTAGGGAATTTTTTTGCTATTATTTATTCAAAACTTTTTTTCTGACCTTTTTTTCTCATCTACTTTGAGACTCCTTTTACTTATATCCCGGAATACTTGACATTGGCCCACAGGTGGCTGATTCTCTGTTCATTTTTCTTTAGTCTTTTTTCTCTGAGTTCTTTGGCTTGGATAATTTTATTGATAAATCTTCAAACTCGCTGAATCCTTCTGCCATTTCATATCTGGTATCTCATCTAATTTATTTTTCACTTTAGTGTTCGTACATTTTAACTCTAGAATTTCCATTTTGTTCTATATAGTTTCAATGTTTCTATTACGATTTCCTATTTTCTGTCTCCTTGTTAGCATGTTTTCCTTTAATTCTTTGAACATGTTTGTAATAGTTGCTTTGAAGTCTTTCCTGAACCCAGCGTCTGGTCCCACTCAGTCAGTTTATATTGACTGCTTTTTCCCTTGTGTATCATTATACTTCTTCCCCCTCCCCCTACACCAATGTGTGGTAATTTTGTGGCTGAAAACTTTAATTTTAGATAATATATTTTAGTAACTTTGGATTCTCTTTTGGTTTTCTGATTTTTTTTGTATGTTTTTTGTTTGTTTCCTAGCTTACCTATACTTAAACTCTGTAATTTATCTTCCTTGCATTGTGCTGCCACTGATGTTTCTACTCAGTTGTTTTTATTTTAGCCTGGCTTCATCTTTCTGTCTGCATAGCTTAGTGGTCAACCCAATGATTTGGGTGGAGTGTGAACTCAGACATCTTCAAGTTGAGACTTTAAGTCTGCTGAGCTGTGTGTGAGTTGAGGAAAACATTCAAGGTTGCAACCAGTTCTCAGTATCCCTTGGTTTTCATTTTTCCACTTAAGCGGTCGGTCAGGTATGTGTGAATTAAGAGCTTGTCTTAGCCACTGTGTGGCTCTTTCACTTCTAGGATCTCTCAGTTCACTATCTGATTGATTTCTTAGTGGCCATGAACTGGACTTGCAACCTTGGTTTAGCAAAGCTATGGGTTTTCCTTGTTCCCAACTGTTAATTCAGTCTAATACTCTGGCTGCAACTAGCCTTAAACTTATAAAGGTACAGTTTTTACTGAATAAGTGGTAGGTACAAGGTAATAATACCAAGTATAGAAAGTCATGGAGTTGCTACCATTTTTGTCCAAATCTAGTTTTTCAACAATAAACATTTTTCAAATTTGTTGTCTGATTTTGATCAATTTTCAGTGTCATGATTGGTTATTTTTTGACAATTTTGTCTGTTTTTATACTTTTCTGTGGAGGGAAATTACTCAATCTCCTCCTGTTTCAATTAATAGAAGTAGCCCTCCACTGACTCATTTCTTCATTGCTTTTTTTGTATATGCAAATTTCAATCTGATGTAGTTTTCCTTTACTCTGAAACAGGTTTAGCTTTTCTTGTGGGGCAGATCTTCTGGTGAATTCTCCCAGGTTTTTGTTTTTGTTTTTGGGGGGAGGGGGGTTTGGCCTAAAATGGCTTTATTTTGCATTCTTTTTTGAAAAGCATTTTTAATGGGTATAAAATTGTAATTTGACAGTTGTTTTTCTTTCTGTATCTTAAAAATACAGTTTTGTGTTTCAGTTTGCATTGTTTCTGAGGAGACATCTGCATTCTAATTTTTTTCCTATGCGTTTTTTGTTTTATTTTACTTCCTGTGGCTCCTTGTAAGATTTACAACTTCTCTTTATGGCCAATTCCAGCAGTTTAAGATGTGTCTTGGCATGATTTTTCTTTGTGTTCATACTGCTTTATACTGGCTTTACATTTGTTTCAGTTTTTGGATTTGTGGATTTGTGTTTTTTATCAAATTTAGGAAAATTTAGCCATTTTCTTCATTATTTTTCTGCCCTCTCCTCTGAGACTCTAGTTACATCTCTGACTTCATGATAGTGCCCGTAAATCACAGGGTTTCTATCTTTTTTCCAGACTTTTTCTCACTGTCCTTCAGTTTGAATAGTTTCTGTTGCCTTTAAATTCACTAATCTTTTGCACAGTCTAACTTGCTTTAAAGATCATCCAGTGAAACCGTCTTTCTTTAAACAGTGTTGAACTTTGTTTTCACAGGCAGTTATTTGATTAGCAGCTTGATCCTTTTCATGCTTATTTTTAACCTCTTTTAGGGTGTGCCTAGAGTAGTCTTTATCCCTAGTTGAGCTTTGCAGCTGTGGTTTGATCTTTCTAGTGTTGATCGAATGTCCCCAGAGATCATTGAGGAGCTATGTCCTGGGTCACCAGAACTCACTGTCTTCCAGCCCTGTGTGAGCTCTGGTAATTATTCAGCTTAGTTTCTAGTAGGTCTTTCCCCAGTAGTTTTTTTGTTGTTGTTTTTTTTCTCTCTGCCTGGCTTTGTGGAGTCATACTCAATGTATATGCAGCTTAGTAATCAGCCAAGGATGCAAGGCAACCATTATGCAGATTTCTGTTGCACTTTTTCTGTATAATTCTCCTCTTTTCAGATCTCTGCATGCATGTTCAGCCACCCCAGTCTCTGAATTTTGCTCTTTTCTCCTCAACTCATTGTTGTCACAGTTGTCTGCCTGGGTTTGCCCTTCCTACCCTGTAGGCTGGAAAGTGCCTCTAGGCAGAAATCAGGGGTGATTTTAGAGTTTACTTCCTTGGTTTCTTTTCTTTAACGTATCACAGCATTGCACTACCTGCTCCAGTGTCTGATGTAGCATTCCTTTTATGTTTTGTCTCGTTTTCTAGTTGTTTACAATGGAGGGCAAGTCCAGTATCAGTTACTCTTTTTTAACTGGCAGTAAAAGTCTTGATGTCAGGATTTTAAATGAAGGCCCTGATTCCTGGGTGTGAATCACTATCTTACGTAGTTCTTTAAAAATGTATGATTTACGTTTTTCCCCCCAGCTTTATTGAGATATAATTGATTAACATTGTGTAAGTTTAAAGTGTACAATGTGTTGATAGATACACTTACATATTGCAAAATGATTACCACCATAGCATTAGCAATACCTCCCATCACATCACATCATTACAATTTTATTTTTGTGGTGAGAGCACTTAAGATCTACTCTCGTAACTACTTTCTGGTATGTAATACAGTATTATTAATTATAATCAACATGCTGTATATTAGATCCCCAGAACTTATTCATCTTAAAATTGGTAGCTTGTACTCTTTGACCAGTGTATCCCCATTTCCCCATTGACCAGCCCCTGTTAACCACCATTCTATTATCTGTTTCTATGAGTTCGGCTTTTTTAGATTCCACATATAGGTGATAGCATGCGGTATGTTTCTTTCTCTTGTTAATTATTTCACTTAGCATAATGCCCTCAAGGTCCATCCATGTTGTCACAGATGGCACTGTTTTCATCTTTTTCATGGCTGAATAATAATTATGTGTGTGTGTTTGTGTATGTATGTATATCACATCTTTATTTGTCCATAGATGAACACTTAGGTTGTTTCCATATCTTGACTGTTGTGAATAATGCTGCAATGAACATGAAAGTACAGATACAGGCTTCATATCTTGTTTTCATTTACTTTGGATAAATACCCAGAAGTGGTGTTACTGGATCATATGGTAATTCTATTTTTAATTATTTGAAGAATCTCCATTTACATTTAGAGTAATTATTGACAGGTAAGGACTTATTAATGATATCTTATTAATGGTTTTTTGGCTGTTTTGTAAGTCCCTTGCTTTTTTCTTCTGCTGCTGCTGCTTTGTGAATTGATGGTTTTCTGTAGGGGTATGTTTTGATTCCCTTTTCTTTATCTTTTGTGAGTCTCCTATAGATTTTTGCTTTGTGATTACCATGAGGCTTACATAAAACATAGATATAACAGTCTGTTTTATTAACAACTTCAGTTGCACACAATAACTATCCTTTTACTCCCCCTTCCTCTTATGCTTTTGATGTCACAATTTATCTGTTTTTATACTGTTTATTCATTAACAAATCATTGTAGCTATAGTAATTCTTATACTCTTGTCCTTTAACCTTTGTACAAAAGTTAAGTGGTTAACACTTAACCGTATTACAGTATTAGGGTATTCTGAATTTGACTGTGTACTTATTTTTACCAGTGTTCAGTACATTTTCATATTACTAATTAGTGTTTCTTCATTTCAATTTGGAGAACTCCTTTCAGCATTTCTTATAATCAGGTTAGTGGTGATGAATTCCCTCAGCTTTGTCTGGAATAGTCTATCTCACCTTCATTTCTGAAAGACAGCTTTGCCACATAAAATATTTTTGGTTGGCAGTTTTTTTCCTTCAGTGTTTTGAATATATTATCCCACTCTGTCTTGACCTCTAAGGTTTCTTCTTAGAAAATTGCTGATAGCATTATAAAATTGCTGATAGCATTATAAACCTTAGAAACCTCTAAGGTTTCTTCTTAGAAAATTGCTGATAGCATTAAAAAAATGCAAGCTTTTTTCCGTTAATGCTTTTAAGATTCTTTCTTTGTCTTTGATATTTGACAGTTTTATTATAATGTGCCTTGGAGAGAATCTCTTAGTTGGGTGGCCTATGAGCTTCACGAACTTGGATTTCCAAATCTCTCCATGGACTTGGGAAGTTCTTAGTAATTATTTCTTTAAATAAGCTATCTGCCCCCTTCTCCCTCTTTTCTAAATCTGGAACTTCAGTAATTTACAAACTGGTCCTTTAGATGATATGTCATAGATTATGTAACTTTCTGTACTCTTTTACATCTTTTTTCTTCGTTCTTCTCTGATTGCGTAATTTCTGAGTTCTTTCTTCAGTCTTACAGATTTTTTTCTTCTGCTTGATTCATTCTGCCATTGATATTTTCTATTTCATTTTTCATTTCATTCATTGTATCCTTCAGCCCCAGAATTTCCATTTGGTTCCTTTTTATGACTTCTGTCTCTCTGCTAAACTTTTCTTCTTCTTTTTTTTTTTTAATTGAAGCATAGTTGATTTACAGTATTGTGTTAGTTTTAAGTGTACAGCAAAGTGATTCAGTTACATATGTATTTTTTTAGATTATTTTCCATTATAGGTTATTACAGGTTATTGAATATAGTTCCCTGTGTTATACAGTAAATCCTTGTTCCTTATCTATTTTATGTGTAGTAGTTTGTATTTGTTAATCCCAAACTCCTAATTTATCCTTCTCCCCTCCCTTCCCCCTTTGGTAACCATAAGTTTGTTTTCTGTGTCTGTGAGTCTGTTTTGTATATAGATTCGTCTGTACTACTTTTTAGATACTACATACAAGTGACTTCATATATTTATCTTTGTCTGACTTCACTCAGTATGATATTCTCTAGGTCTATCCATGTTGCTGCAAATGGCAATATTTCATTCTTTTTTATGGCTGAGTAATATTCCATCATATTTATATATTTTATATATATATATATATATATGCCACATTTTCTTAAGCCAATCATCTGTTGATGGGGATTTGGGTTGTTTCCGTGTCTTGGCTATTGTAAATAGTGCTGCTATGAGCATTTGCTAAACTTCTTATTTTGTTCATTTATTGTTTTCCTGATATGGTTCAGTTGTCTTTCTGTGTTTTCTTGTACCTCATCAAGCTTCCTTAAAACTTGAATTCTTTATTGGGTAAATCACAGATCTCCATGTCTTTGGGTTTGGTTACCAGAAGATTACTGTGATCCTTTGGTGGTGTCCATGTTATCTTGATTTTTCATGTTCTTTGAACTTTTGCATTATCTCTTTACTTCTAAAGTAGCAGTCACCCCCTCAAGGCTTCACTAACTGCTTCTGGGAGAGAGATACCTCCCATCAGCCTTATTAGAGATTCTGAGGCTATCTTAGACCCTTTTTGGAGTATACCTCCTCCATGCTTCTTGCTCCCTCTTGTGGCAGAATTCTTAGGCTTTATGCCTTCTCTGGATCCGTCAATGCACCAGGCTGAGTGAGTGCTGACAGCCTCTCTTTTGTTTCCCACAGGTGGTGCTTAGGGTCAAGTTTGTGATCTCTCCCTGGCCTGCAGATTTGGCCAGCTTATGTGCATGCTCACTATCTTCCAAAGCTTATTCTTGCTGCCACCATCGGGAGCACACGCAGGGAGCTGACCACAAGATGGGGAGTTTGTAGGTGAGGCACACAGAGTGCTTGAGGTTCCCGTGAGCCAGTTGTGATCCACTGGTAATGCATTCCCAGCAGCTGTTGGGCAGGTTCTTGGTGGAATTCACAACACAGTTAAGATCTGTGCCTCTTACTGTCCTTCAGTAGTTGTATCTGCCACTCTCCCCACTTATTCTTGCCCACAGTCACGTAACTCATGATTCTATACTCTGGATGGAGCAAGAGAGAAAGGAGCCCCTTTGGCATGTTGTGTACAGCTGGGGCAGCGGGGTGTTCACTCACATGCTCTCCCTTTCTTCTGTGGGATAAATCACTGTGAGGAAGATCTCTCTTGGCCCTAAGCTGTGCCATCCCTCGGTGGAGGGGTGATGTGGGTAAAGTCAAACTGTCCCTCTTACCTCCTCCAATACATCCAAACTTTTTTTTTCCTCCAATGGAATTCTGGGACTTCTCTGGAAACCTGAACTTTTGCAAAGTCTCTCTTGTCCTTGAGTGAATGTCTAAGTTGGTGTTCTCAGGGGCTCCTAGATGGTGGTTGAAAGAGGCTGGGGCCAGTTTATAGGCCATGACAGGGTCCACATCGGGGACTGAGGCCTGTCTCCCTATTACCTGATGGATGGCTGGATGAGACTCCTCCCGGGTCCCTTGACTTATGGTGCTGGATTCCGCAGCTTCCTGAAAGGGATTTCTTTCCATAGGTGGATGCCAAATTTTATTGTTGGTGGGAAGACAAAGATGAGGTACATCTTAAGCTGCCATGATACTGATGTCACTCCTCTTTGATCTTATGTTTTTATAATATAAATTAAATTTTGTTCCTAAGGTTTGAAGTTGTGTAATATGTGTCACACACACAAAAAAAACCTCTTGCTGTGGTTTTTCCTTAAGTACTGTGTTATAGTTTGAGTTATAGAACTGAGTAATAGGAATTTAAATGTTATTTCCAAATTACAGCCCTCCAAATCATGAAACACATTTCTTAAAAATTACAGAATCAACCCTTAGCAGCCATTTTCTTTCTACCTAGTTCTCAAGAAAGACATAATCATTTCATATTTTTCAAATTGATGAACTAAATTTTATTAGCTATTTGCCCCTTGGTTTCTTTCCTGTTTACAATTCCAATAGAAATTTGGAGTGTTATCATGAGATGCTCTTTATCAGTTTGATTGTGGTATGGAAGACATAATAAATTACTTTCCTCTCAGTAAAGGAAAGTGGTCCCTACAAACCTTAACTCTCATTTAAATTACAACCTAATGCTGGTTACAAACACTGCATGGTACCTTTGTGGCTTGGTACTTTCTGTGCCTGTTTCAGCTCTTTTGATGAGCTGATCGCCTACTGAAATTACCTTCTCTGTAGATAGCAGCATGAGAAACTTTAGCAACTTCCTGAAGTGCGGCTGTACAAAATAATCACTAGAAGTAGGCATCGAAAAAAGTTCTTGGTCTTTATGTGGGACACTGTGTTAGATTCTTTACAGGCATTCTCTCACTTAATTCTCTTAATGATCTTGAAGTTGGCCATTATTATCCTGTTTTACAGGTGAAGAAACTGGATCCAGGCAGTTGAGCACAGACTGCCCTCAACTACATTCATAGCCACCAACCAAGAAATAGGCCCTCAGTACTACCCAGCAAACTCACATTTCTCAGATCCAGTCTCCACAATGCCTTTTCCAGAACTTCATTTAGAACAGATAACCTTATATCCTTACCAGCCAGCTACCAAAACCAAATATGTATGCATCCTGTATTACTGTATGTTCATTTGTATGTATCCGATTTACTCTGTGTGCATTCATATTTTCTCTTGATGAGACAGAGAAGCTGCTCATCTGTTTTTAATCCTGAGCCTTGGATTTCACCAATTTTAGCCTGTCCCTCAAAACCTATGATGTCCCTTTGTCCTTGTCTCTTTTGTCCTCAGTCCCTCTCTCAAAATTGGATTGTTGCTTTGGTTTTTATTTTCCTAATGTCATCTTATTAAAGTTTCCAACATACAGAAAACTGAAAAAAAAGTGACAATGAACATTCATGCTGGTATTTTACAGTGAACATTTAACTGTATTTGCTTTATCACATATCTACCCATCACTCCATTCTTTAGTCATCTTATGTTTTTGCTGCATTTCAAAGTAAGTACGTTTTCTCCCAGCCTGTTAGCATGTATATCATTAACTAGCCAGTTTAATAAGGCAAGAAAAATGCATAACAGGCATAAGGAAACAAAAGGATGGAGGAAAATTGTTTTTTTAGCAGGTGAAATTATTGTTTACCTGAAAAATCCTAAACAACAATTCTTTTAACAAATTAGTGAATTTAGCAGGCTCGCAAGATATAAAGTTAATATACACAAATTAATTGTATTTTTATATAAACAAGTAAATTATTGGAAAATAAAGTTTAAATAATTTACAAATACAATGCTAAAATAATTAGTAATAAGTTTAAAAAACAATGCTTAAGACCTGTACATTGAAAATAAATCATTGTTAAAAGAAGGTAAAGAACGTGTATAAATGTAATGATATATCTTGGATAAGTTGAGTGCATAAAATAATATAGGTGTAGGCTATCTTTACACAAAGGTTAGATGAGAATGATTTTTGAATTGTTGAAAGAAGTCAACTTTGCTCATGTCATCTAAGGGAAAATCTATTCTTAATTTTTCCCCACCCCCTATCTCCTGTTTTGCAAAGATTGGATTCTTTAGTTGATAATACAGTGCATCTAAACGGTGAATATTTTTGTGTAAGGTCATTCTTAAGCCATTACACATATGCTCCTACTGAAGTCTTTGGGAAATTAGTTGTCAGTGAATCATCTGGCCTATAATCTTATGGGAAATCAATTTCCAGACATTAAATAACAGACATAACTATGAACATTCCCCAAATTGTGTAGTTGAAGACTAAATTCTAAAATTGACTTTCTGATACCAAATTTTATGAAAATGAATTAATATCGATATTGTGAAACATTGGTAATCCACGAATGGGATTTATTAAATTGCAGCACAATGTGGTACTGAAAACTAAATATGAGAATATCCTATCAGAATTGCACAAATATATTGAGAAACGTTGTTCTCAGTATAAAAACCAGTAAGCAAAGAATTTAACCTTGTTTGCAAGCATTGTTAGCTGGGAATAATTCCCATTTCTGATGTTTCCTTCCTGTAAAGTGAGATCTCTTAATGTCATTGTAGGTCTCTCTCCATCCTTTATTCATCCAGCTCCAAGAGAGATCGAGTCTTTTTTGATTGTCAACTTTGGGAAGAATAAATGAACCTGCTTGACTTAGCTTCAGCTTTCTTCCTGTTTGGAATGAGCCTGTGTGTTCTAAGTTATAAATCTTAACTAGTCAGACTTCCTACCTACAGGGAGGCCTATCCACCTCTAGCACTGCACCCCTGCCCCTGCCCCCCCAACAAACCATATCCTGCAGCCTGCATTATTTTGACCTCCTAGTTTTCTGTTTTGTTGTACTTCTCAACTTGTTTATAAGCCTAGTGTATATTAAAGGTGCTTTTTATTGGGGAGGGGCTCTCAGATTCCCAAGTTTTGTTTATTCACCAGCAACATTGAGAAAGAAAAATAAACGACAAATTCGAGGGGGACAATTTGGTCAGAAGCTTTTTGTGCATCCGGGGCCCACACCGTGGGTCTTGGACTTTAGTTTGGGGGAGAAACCTTGCTGGTTTATAGAGGCTTATTTTAGACCAAATGTGTTTTTACACTTTTGTACTTGACTTTGAATTTCTGTCGCCTGAGAAAGAAATTTTAGCTGTCATGAGGTATTTTGAGCTTAGCAGGTGACTGTAACATATGACTTATGCAATTTATGTGAGAAAATAAGACACAACCCTCTGGCTGTGTTGGGGGCTTCAGGTAGATTGCTTTAGTTTACTGCACAGGCCTTGCTTTTCCTTGTTGAGACAGATTCCATTGCAGAGAAGAGTTTTACAACTGTTTTACGCATCGGTTGTCAGAAGAATATTTGCCACTTTTCAACTGCAGGGCAGCTGAATTCTGCATGTGAACAGAGCACTAGAGATGTTCTAGCTTTATATGGTTAGTACCAAGCCTAGGTAATCTAGGTAATCTAGATTGGAAATACTAGGTTCTATTCCTCTTTCAGGATCAAGGAGGGCACTCTGGAGGGACTGACTAACCTTGATTCCATGTGGCATTTCCTCTGACTTTCAAGACTCACTGTCCTATCATAGAATCTCAGATCGGCTCTATGTTAACATCGTAAGTTATAACTCTGGCTTGATATCTGACACCCAAATTGTGGCTTCACCCTTGTTCTTGTGTTAGACTTAATGAACAAATAAGATATGTGAGCCCTTATTAAATAATGCCATCCCCTTAAGATAGAAATTCAACTAAATGACATTATTACAAACCCAGAGGTAGAAGGAAACAAAAATGCTCAGTGCCTGGAACTGTTTGCCTCTAGTAATAAATTCATTTGCTTAGGAAAACAAGAAGAAACTGTAGTGGTTTGAAAGATGTACTTCAGTTTTACTGTCAAACTCAGAAGCAATGAAAGATTAAAAAAATAAAGGAACACAGGCCAATTAAGCTGGAGGAAGAGATTTTAAAAATTTATTCATTTATGTTAAGGAAGAGTAAAGAAGAAAAGGGCATCTTAAAGATGATGTTTTAGACCAATATAAAAGGGGGAAAAAGCAGTACCCAGATTCCAACTGCTCTAAAAGAAGGAAAGACATTTTTGTTACTAGATCAGCAATGATGACTGGGATCCAAACAAATCTAGTAGATAGCAGATCTGATTCCTTCAAGAAAGGCCAAGTCACCGAGGATGATGACTTCTGAAAGCCATGGGTCCCCACTCAGAGCAGTTGGAGAACCACTTCCTTAAAGAGTGGGACAGCTGTACCAAGTGGTTATAAAAAATTGGGGCAGGATTGAGGAAGGAAATTCATGTGAAATATTCAAAGCATTTTTCAGCTGAGTTTCCATATGACACATCATTGCAGTTGAAACAGGCATTACCTTTGCCCTGAGGGAACTTACTGACCTTGGTCAATACATTTATGAAATGAGGATCCTAAAAGAAAGTTGAGAGAAGATGTGATGAAATCTAGATGTGAGAATCAGAGAACAAGTCCAGGCTTTGATTAAATGTCTGATGGAAGAATATATCTAGGCGGGGATTATTCATTTCATCAAGAGTAAGGTAGACAAAATTTGAACAACGAATCCAGAACTTGTTGATTTGTTCTCTATGATGATGATGATGATGAAGAATCCAGAGAAGTTATAAAAATAACCAGAAAGCAAAGATGAAATAAATGGAAGGGAGGCACTAAGTTTCAACAAGTAGCATTAGCTCCCACACGTATTAGAGAAGGAAAGTGGCCACTTTAAGAAGTAGATTAAATTGTTAAGCTCAAATAGCCTTCTTGAAAGGAGTGGGGAAATAACAGAGGGAAATTCAGTACCAGTGGTATGTTTCAGTACTTCAGAAAAAAGATGTAGTTGAACAAAAAAGCTACTCAGACACTGGGACATTTAAAACTTTTCCCCAGGGCCACAAGCTTCAGAAGCATCAAAATCACTTAGTGTAGGAATCTGTTCAGGGTGGATCTTCAGCCAAAACAAATTGGGAATGAATGGAAACTCTTCTCTAGGGGGTGAGTTTCACTGCCCAAGCAATCCCGGAGCCAGAGGCAGTGAGGCAGCCACTGTGGCACAGGACCAAAAAAGCCTCTTTCTGAGAGGTGGTGCACTTATGTCACTACATGGCATTAGGGGCCCAAGGTTTAATAGGAAAATGGAATTAAGAGGTGCTGGATGGGGAAGAAAGGTACTTGAGTTCCTGTGATTGGAGCTGACCCCATTACAGTTACCTAAATGTGCAAGGAGGCAGAAATGCCTCAAGTGACGCTCTGTGAGGATGCAGGAAGCGTAGATATTTTTTTTTCTCACAAAAATGTAAATGTAAAGAAATGTAAATGAAAGTGCTAAATGCAAGTGTAGTCTCAAAATAACTTCTTGTTCGGAGAATTTTCCTTTGGCTTAAGTAAGCAATCCAGACAATTGGTCTTGAATGACAGACTTCCTACTACGTTGAATCCAAGAATATTTTCCTTTTTTGCCAGACATCATCAGATTTCTCTTAGGCTCTTGGTAGCCCTGGTTCTGGGAATGTAATTTTGTAATTGATCTAAGGGCAGGAGAATGGCTTTCTAAACTAGATGGATCTGGAAAAACCTTGTGATAATTCTCTGTGTCCTGTTAACTCTTAGGGTTCTTTAGAAGTGAGGCTCCTGAGGGACTAAGTATTGAATTACTATGACTTCTGGGGCTTCGGAAACTCCAAATCCATTCCAGAGAGGAACCGTTGTAGTTGCTGAAGAGACCCCACTCTACCAAGGCAGAAAAATCCCTCTTGTTGAGCCTCGGTAGAATAACAAATCAGCAAATGGTTTTGTTTTGTAATTGAACTTAGCACATTGAACTTTAACACACAAGAATTTGATTTCAGACTTTAGTTCCCTTGGATTTCAATGTTTTTGAATTTCAACTTGTAAAAGAATTTAGTCTTTGGACTTTAATTTATTTCATGAAATTTAATAATAGAAAGGAAATCGTGTTCAAAGTGGAAGCATCTCTTTATAGGCGTTTTATTATCGAAGTATCTTCAAGATAGCATTTAATCTCTGCAGAACCTTTGTCATGCTGTATTGGACAGCATATGTGGACATAATTCGGGACAGAAAATAGAATAGGGGATACATTTTCAGCTTTTGGTATGGAGTGGATTCAAAATTGATATATTGAATGTATTCATCTGACACATTGCAGATTCTTGTGGGGATGACTTTTAAGCTGCCTGCCACTAGACCCAGGAGGAAACTCAAAAGAGCAGAGACGTGTAGCTTGTGATCTTATGAAGGTGGCCTCCTGAAAGGTCTCCCAAGGCAGACAGCTACAACTCTTGCTGACCATAGGCTTTGATGGAAGAAATTTTCACATACTGAGGTATGGGGAAGTCATTCTGGGCTTATAACATGATTTGGCTTGAACTTTCTTATGGCCTGTCAAACATACATTGTACATCTGCTTTAACCATTAAAGAAAAGAGTGTCACTCATCATCCAGTTATACAAAGAGTTAAATCACAACCCACTGCAGTTGCCCCACTGACAGTGTGCCCTAAGGGGAATTCAGGATGCAACAAAACAAAACAAAACAGGATGAAGCATTCTGTCCTTCAGATATATCGGGGGTCCTAGATAGTTAAGGTGCATATCTAAGGAAGAATTTCAGTGACTCCAGATTCTTGCATCTTCGTATACATAAAAAAACACTAAAATCATTAACTTGAGATATCTGTTTTTTGATTAGCAGTAATTTTTTACCAAGATATATGCTAGACTACATGTATTTCCCAGCCAAAAAATTCTTATATATACTGGCTCTTCCCCTACCTCTTCAGAGCAGTCCCTTGAGAGTTGTTTCCTGGGCTATAGTCCTCAGTTTGGCTTGAATAAAGCTCTCTTCTTATTATAGATTTTTAAATTGATTATTCGCATCCACAGCTTCATGCTTAAGCCCAATGAGTTAAGAGAATCAAAATCTGGGGAATGGTCCTCTTTCCCACTTCTGATGCTTTGGTCATGTGAAAGGAGCTCAATTAGTTGTAGGTCTGGGCTTCCCTCTGCCCCATCAATCACCCTGCCTCTGAGGAGATTCTTAGCCTATGAGTCCATTTTGGAGGAATAACAGGGCATGCTCAGCTCAGCTCCCGTCTTTCTCCTCTTAGAAGTGACCATGAATTCTCCTCCATTATTCCACATGGGGAGTCCTGCCCTGGTCCAGTGCTTCTGTGCCTAGTTGGGTAAGTCTGCCCAATTCTGGACTTCATTATTAGTGAGTCCCAAGATATCAATATAAGCCAGGTCTTCCAACTTGACCTCTATCAGATATAAAAATGATATTTTGTCTTCATCTTTTCTCTTTTGACTCCTGATGTAAACTTTGGTGCTCTGTTAATACCTAGGTTGATTACTCTTTCAGAGTCCTTAATTTCCTAATCTGAAATGCAAGTCAATTCAACAAATATTCAGCACCTACTACTATATATTATTGGTTGGGCACTAGGAATACAGAAATAAACAATATCACATTAGATGGTGACTACTTATTTACACGCCTAAGTATAATATTAGAAAAAATATGTATATCGTAAAGATCACACAAGGGAAGAAGCAATCAGTCTGTCTGGTGGTTTGGAGGTAGGCATCTTTCATGGAGAAGTACATTTTTGAGCAAAATGGCCAAGCAGGGGAAGTATATTTTTAACAGTAAGAACAGGACATAATAAACACATGGGCTTATGAAGTACATGTTGTATCAGGATACTAAAAATAGTTGATAATTCCTGAACATAATTTCTTTGATAGGAAATCAGGATGGAGAGGTAGAAAGGACTGGATCATGACCATTCAAGAAACTTAAACTTCGACATTATCTTGTCAATGAGGAGGAACTTTTGAACAGCTGTACCCCAGAGAGTGATATGGTCAAGTTTACGAAACAGACCAAATGACTTCTAGATTTCTTTTTAGCTTTACAGTTATCTGATTTGTGTCTTGGGCCTTGCTGTAGATTTAGAACATTTACTTCTCAGCTATCCTAAGTCAACTCTTTACAACATTGTATTAGGATTAGGTTTGGCTGCATAAACAGAAAAGAAAATAACAGTGGGTTAAACATGACAGTTTATTTCTCTCATGTGAAAGCAATTTGGTGGGCTAGTCTTATGGCTCTACAGAATTATTGGTAATCAGGATATACTTCCCACTCTTCATACTACAAGCCCTAGAGTATGAACTTTGTCCTTATATTTCAAGATGGCAGCTGGAGATGCAGACATCACGGTCATATTCTAGAATGGCAGCAGGACAAAGGAAACTTTAAAGAAGATTTCCTAGAGGTACCTCCTACATTTTTACTTCTCAATGTCTGGGATTTATTTCTGTTGGTCACCTCTGAAGTTGGAGAAAAGCTAGGCATATGATGGCACTGAGTAAAATACTTTTTTTTTTTTTAAATCAGAGAAAAAGTGGAAAATGAATATTGGGGTAAGCAATTAGCTGTCTCTGTTCCAGTCATAGAAAAATGAGGTATCTCTTTACCTATTTAAGTGGAAATAGAAATGGTAAGCTATCAAATATTGAGAAAGTATTGCTCACAGAATTTATTTTTCTGGTTCTAGTTCTTAGTCCTACCTTTTTCTTTAAACTATGGCATCGTAACCCCCTGAATTTGAAACTCCATTTATAACACACACGATATGTATCCTCAAGTGCTGAATGCATGCTCAGCAATGGGTGGCCATGTCATCCTTCTCTATGTGACTCCTGGCACTTTGGGTATGCTGTTTTCTTTCTCTGGGATACTTTTCCCTTCTTTACTTCTGCTAATTCTGTGGGGGTTCTGTGTCACTGTTGTTTTGCCTAGAAGGGTAGGTTAGGACTCCTCCCTTGTCATAGTGGCCATAGTAATTTGTTGTAATAACTTCTTCATTGTCAGTCTTCCTAGTTGGAAGTCAGTGAAGACAGTGAGCAGCTACATCTGTTTTGTTCTCTGCTCTAGCTGTCTAGTACAATGCCTAGAAAATATAGGTGCTCAGTATATTTGTTGAAGGGATAAATGGGCAAATATTAAATGACGGGACCCAGTTGAAAGGGTATTATCATTGAAAGTTATCATTGCTATGAAACTATTTAGTATGGTATTAATTATGCAGTGGTGACAAATTTGGGTGTGCAAAAATGTAATCATTTTTCTCCAACTCAACATTGACATTGAGCTCCTCATTCCCCTTGGAGATTTAATCTCAGCCAATTCATGGTAGACTCAGTCAAATTATGGCTTTCTTAGTCAATTCAGAGGCTTATTTTTCCCCCCAGTCAGTTCAGGATTCCTCCTCTGAGACTGCCTCTCAATTGGGGGGAAGTTCCATTACCTCAAGGCATGGAGAAGACACTACACTTGGGACGTTCTCTGCCTAGGCTGGCACCTGGCAAATGTGTCATTCTACCTGTTTCCTGGGGTCTGTGACTGTCCCAGTGTGGTGTCTGCTGAGGCATTGGGGTTCCCATTGGTCTCCAGTGACTGTGCTGCCTTCAGCCACTGGGATGTGATGAGTGTGCATGCTCTCTTTTAGTGACACACCCCCCCCCTTGTCTCTCTGGGAGGCACAGGCAAAATTGTGCTCTGTGGAGCTTTCTCAGGTGCCTTCATATAGACTCCTCATGCCACCATCTCTACCCACTGTCACCTTGCCATGGTGATACAGGGACCCCTTTAAGGCTTACCTCTTGCGTAGTCTCTAGTGGAAGTGGGGCACTGGTCTCCTCTATGCTCAGATCCCCAAATCTATCTGGGATTCTTTGCCCCTCACCCCCTCCCAAGAGTTTTGGCCCTGGTTGATGATGGTTAGAGGGCAGACTCTCTTTTCAGAGACCTACACCATCTAACTCTATGGCTTTCCTCTCATATCTTCTAACACTTCTCTCTTCCTTATAAATTGTAATCCCTTCCAAACTACTTTGGCTAATTTCACATGCTTTCAAGTTTATTGTTCATGACATAAATGAAATGCCACAAATACATCATGATTTTGATACTCAGAAGTCAGACTTTTTTTTTTTTTTTTTTGCGGTACGCGGGCCTCTCACTGTTGTGGCCTCTCCCGTTGCGGAGCACAGGCTCCGGACGCGCAGGCTCAGTGGCCATGGCTCACGGGCCCAGCCGCTCTGCGGCATGTGGGATCTTCCCAGACTGGGGCACGAACCTGTGTCCCCTGCATTGGCAGGCGGACTCTCAACCACTGCGCCACCAGGGAAGCCCTAGAAGTCAGACTTTTGAGACTCAAAAATGACTTTAAATAAAATAACTTTTTGCTTTGTCTTTGCTGCAAGTTTCAAAAGTCTGCTTTAAAACTCGGAAGCTGAGGATGAACTATTTTCATCTGCCCTCTCATCCTTTCCCTGAGACAAAGCCTACATGCCTAAAGGAGAGGGTCATGGAGCAAAATAAGAATTTTGAGGAAAAAAAATAGATGGGTTAATAACAAATTAACCCAATATATAATAAGGACAATTGATAATCACTCTAATGCTCCAAAATAATAGAATAGTAAAATAATGTTATAATGGAAAACTATAAAATCATTGAATATTTAGAAGTATTTTTAATAACACAAAAATCTTTATGTATTAACGAGTGAAGAGATGGGTATATAAAAGTGTGTACAAAGATCACAACATTATAAAAATACTCAGAGAGCATAGTCATGAGGAAAAGAAGCATAATTGTAGCATAATTTTGGGTAGTAGGACTATGCATAATTCCTATTTTTTACATTTTCTAATATTTCCCTCTAAGGAATGTGAATTATGTTTATAATCACAACATTATATATTATATATATATGCATATACATGTATGTATTTACAGTTTGACATAAAAAATAAAATTTCCTATAGACAGGCCAGGCAAACAGCATCCCTTATATAACGAGGGCTAAATAAGACTATATCTGTCTTTAGATATATTTTTGTACTCTATCTGTACATATATTTTTTGGATGAGGGAAAAGAGCCAGTGGGGAAAGCTGAAGTAGCCAGGTTCCCCACAAGAAAATCAGGGGAACAACGATGTGGAGGAGGAGGACGGAAGTGCATGACTGCTTGCAGTTGGGGTGGGGGCTGCCATCAGACACTTGCTCAAATGCAGACAGATTTTGCTGTCTGCTACCACACAAACACATTTTAAGATGTATTCTACATTATAGACCTCTAAATATTTGAATTAGCTATTGTATTTCTCCTTAACTGTCCCCCTCTCCAAACTAGACATTTCCAGGTGCTGCACATTTTCATCCTGTGACTTGGTCTTCAGAGTCCTTGTTCTGCTGGTTGCTTGTCTCTAGATGTGCATATCCTTATCACTCAGCTTCTTAAAGTGACACTTGACTCCGTATGTGGTCCAGGCAGCACTGAGGATAGAGAAACTCCTTGTTCTTTCCCTCTAGGCTAAAGCAAGGAGAGAAGAAAGAAAAATGAGATGTGTTGTTTCTGTCTGTGGCATGATTCCCCGTCAAGATTTTCCTAAAGTCAGGGGGAGGTTACTTTGGCAACAACAATTTTATGGGCCTTTAAATAACCTCCTCCTGGGAGACCCCTGGTGGTGCAGTGGTTAAGAATCTGCCTGCCAATGCAGGGGATACAGGTTCGAGCCCTGGTCTGGGAAGATCCCATGTGCCACAGAGCAACTAAGCCTGTACACCACAACTACTGAGCCTGCACACTAGAGCCCACGAGCCACAACTACTGAGCCCGTGTGCCTAGAGCCCGTGCTCTGCAAGAAGAGAAGCCACCACAATGAGAAGCCCGTGCACCACAACGAGGAGTAGCCCCCACTTGCCATAACTAGGGAAAGCCTGTGGGCAGCAATGAAGACCCAGTGCAGCCAAAAATAAATAACTTTTAAAAATAAAAATTAAAAAAAAAAACAACCTCCTCCTGCTTAGTGATATTTCATTTTCATAAAATAAGCAAGCCCTGCAGTGACTTGTTAAAGTAGCCAAAACTCTTCTTTTCTCTCTCATTATTTAAGAAACATATTCAAACAAATCATATAATATTTAAAAACATGTTGCCGAGATTGGTTCAAGATGGCAGAGTAGAAGGACGTGTGCTCACTCCCTCTTGTGAGAGCACTGGAATCACAACTAACTGCTGAACAGTCATCGAAAGGGAGACACTGGAACTCACCAAGAAAGAAACCCCACGTCCAAAGAAAAAGGAGGAACTGCAATGAGACGGTAGGAGGGGCGCAATCACAATAAAATCAAATCCCATAACAGCTGGGTGGGTGACTCACAACTGGAGAACAATTATACAACAGAAGTCCACCCACTGGAGTGAAGGTTCTGAGCCCCACGTCAGGCTTCCCAACCTGGGGGTCCAGCAACGGGAGGAGGAATTCCCAGAGAATCAGACTTTGAAAGCTAGCACAATTTGATTGCACAACTTTGACAGGACTGGGGGAAACAGAGACTCCAATCTTGGAGGGCACACACAAAGTAGTGTGCACATCAGGACTCAGGGGGAAGGAGCAGTGACCCCACAGGAGACTGAACCAGACCTACCTGCTAGTGTTGGAGGGTCTCCTGCAGAGGCGAGGGGTGGCTGTGGCTCACCACGGGGACAGGGACACTGACAGCAGAAGTTCTGGGCAGTACTTCTTGGCATGAGCCCTCCCAGAGTCTGCCATTAGCCCCACCAAAGAGCCTGTAGGCTCCAGTACTGGGTCACCTCAGGCCAAACAACCAACATGAGGGAACTGAGCCCCACCCATCAGGAGACAAGCAGATTAGTTTTACTGAGCTTTGCTCATGAGAGCAACAGCCAGCTCTACCCACCACCAGTCCCTCCCATCAGGAAGCCCCTTAGGTAGCCTCATCTACCAGAGGGTAGACTTCAGAAGCAAGAAGAACTACAGTTTTGCAGCCTGTGGAATGAAAACCACATTCACAGAAACACAGACAAAATGAAAAGGCAGAGAACTGTGTACCAGATGAAGGAACAAGATAAAACCCCAGAAAATCAAATAAATGAAGTGGAGATAGGCAACCTTCCAGAAACAGAATTCAGAATAATGATAGTGAAGATGATCCAGGACCTCGGAAAGAGAATGGAGGCAAAGATGAGAAGATGCAAGAAGTGTTTAACAAAGACCTAGAAGAATTAAAGAACAAACAAACAGAAATGAACACTACAATAACTGAAATGCAAAATACACTGGAAAGAATCAATAAGAGAATAACTGAGGCAGAAGAACAGATAAGTGACCTGGAAGACAGAATGGTGGAAATCACTGCTGCAGAACAGAAAAAAGAATGAAAAGAAATGAGGACAGCCTAAGAGACCTCTGGGACAACATTAAATGCACCAACATTCTCATTATAGGGGTCCCAGAAGGAAAAGAGAGAGAAAGGACCTGAGAAAATATTTGAAGAGATTATAGTCAAAAACTTCCCTAACATGGGAAAGGAAATAGCCACCAAAGTCCAGGAAGCACAGAGAGTCCCAGGAAGGATAAACCCAAGGAGAAACACTCTGAGATACATAGTAATCAAACTGACAAAAATTAAAGACAAAGAAAAATTATTAAAAACAACAAGGGAAAAAAGACAATATATAAGGGAACTCCCATAAGGTTAACAGCTGATTTCTCAGCAGAAACTCTACAAGCCAGAAGGGAGTGGCACCATATACTTAAAGTGATTAAAGGGAAGAACCTACAACCAAGATTACTCTACCTGGCAAGGATCTCATTCAGATTTTCCAGAGAAATCAAAAGAATTACAAACAAGCAAAAGCTAAAAGAATTAAGCTGCACAAAACCAGCTCTACAACAAATGTTAAAGGAACATCATTAAGTGGGAAACACAGGAGAAGAAAAGGACCTACAAAAAGAAACCCAAAACGATTGAGAAAATGGTAATAGGAGCATACATATCGATAATTACCTTAAATGTGAATGGATTAAATGCTGCAATCAAAAGACACAGGCTGGCTGAATATATGTTCAGCCAGCCTGTATACATGTTGTCTACAAAAGACCCATTTCAGACCTAGGGACACATACAGACTGAAAGTGAGGGGATAGAAAAATATATTCCATGCAAATGGAAATCAAAAGAAAACTGTAGTAGCAATACTCATATCAGATAAAATAGACTTTAAAATAAAGGATGTTAGAGGAAACAAGGAAGGACACTACATAATGATCAGGAGTCAAGGAGTCAATCCAAGAAAATGATATAACAATTATACATATATATGCACCCACCATAGGAGCACCTGTATACTAAGGCAAATGCTAACAGTTTTAAAAAAGGAAATTGACAATAACACAATAATAGTGGGGGACTTTAACACCTCACTTACACCAATGGACAGATCATCCAGACAGAAAATTAATAAGGAAACACAAGTTTTAAATGACACAATAGACCAGATAGATTTAATTGATATTTATAGGACATTCCATCCGAAAACAGCAGATTACACTTTCTTCTCAAGTGCACACAGAACATTCTCCAGGATAGATCACATCTTGGGTCACAAATCAAGCCTCAGTAAATTTAAGAAAATTGAAATCATATCAAGTATCTTTTCTGACCACAACACAATGAGATTAGAAATTAATTACAGGGAAAAAACGTAAAAAATACAAACACATGGAGGCTAAACAATACTTTACTAAATAACCAAGAGATCACAGAAGAAATAAAAGAGGAAAGAAAAAGATACCTAGAGACAAATGACAATGAAAACACGATGATCTGAAACCTATGGGATACAGCAAAAGCAGTTCTAAGAGGGAAGTTTATAGCAATACAATCCTACCTCAAGAAACAAGAAAAACTCCTCAACCTCCTCCAAAAAGTTGCAGAGGAAGGAACACTCCCAAGTTCATTCTACGAAGCCACCATCACCCTGATACTAAAACGAGACAGAGGTACTACAAAAAAAAAAGAAAATTACAGATCAATATCACTGATGAATACAGATGCAAAAATCCTCAACAAAATACTAGCAAACAGAATCCAACAACACATTAAAAGGATCATACACTATGATCAAGTGGGACATATCCCAGGGATGCAAAGATTCTTCAATACATGCAAATCAATCAATGTGATACACCATATTAACAAACTGAAGAATAAAAACCATATGATCATCTCAGTAGTTGCAGGGAAAGCTTTTGACAAAATTCAACACCTATTTATGATAAAAACTCTCCAGAAAGTGGGCACAGAGGGAACCTACCTCAACATAATAAAGGCCATATATGAAAACCCACAGCAAACATCATTCTCAATGGTGAAAAACTGAAAGCATTTCCTGTAAGATCAGGAGCAATACAAGGATGTCCACTCTTGCCACTGTTATTCAACGTAGTTTTGGAAGTCCTAACCATAGCAATCAGAGAAGAAAAGGAAATACAAGGAATACTAATTGGAAAAGAAGAAGTAAAACTGTCATTGTTTGCAGATGACATGACGCTATACATAGAGAATCCTAAAGATGCCACCAGAAAACTGCTAGATCTAATCAGTGAACTCAGTAAAGTTGCAGGATACAGAATTAATGCACAGAAATTTCTTGCATTCCTATATACTAACAATGAGAGATCAGAAAGAGAAATTAAGGAAATAATCCCATTCACCACTGCAACAAAAAGAATAAAATATCTAGGAATAAGCCTACCTAAGGAGATAAAAGACCTGTACTCAGAAAATTATAAGACACTGATGAAAGAAATCAAAGATGACACAAACAGATGGAGAGATATACCATGTTCTGGGATTGGATGAATCAACATTGTGAAAATGACTATACTACCCAAAGCAATCTACAGATTCAGTGCAATCCCTATCAAATTACCAATGGCATTTTTTATAGAACTAGAACAAAAAATCTTAAAATTTGTATGGAGACACCAAAGATCCCGAATAGCCAAAGCAATCTTGAGGGGAAAAAACAGAGCTGGAGGAATCAGACCCCCTGACTTCACACTATACTACAAAGCTACAGTAATGAAGACAATATGGTACTGGCACAAAAACAGAAATATAGATCAATGGAGCAGGACAGAAAGCCCAGAAATAAACCCACACACCTATGGTCAACTAATCTGTGACAAAGGAGGCAAGGATATACAATGGAGAAAACACAGTCTCTTCAATAAGTGGTGCTGGGAAAACTGGACAGCTGCATGTAAAAGAATGAAATTAGAGCACTCCCTAACACCATACACAAAAATAAACTCCAATTTGATTAAAGACGTAAATGTAAGGTCGGACACTATAAAACTCTTAGAGGAAAACATAAGAAGAATACTCTTTGACATAAATCACAGCAAGATCTTTTTTGACCCACCTCCTAGAGAAATGGAAATAAAAACAAAAATAAACAAATGGGACCTAATGAAACTTCAAAGCTTTTGCACATCAAAGGAAACCATAAAGAAGATGAAAAGGCAACCCTCAGAATGGGAGAAAAATATTTGCAAATTAATCAACTCACAAAGGATTAATCTCCAAAATATATAAACAGCTCATGTAGCTCAATATCAAAAAAACAAACAACCCAGTCCAAAAATGGGCAGAAGACCTAAACAGACATTTCTCCAAAGAAGACATACAGATGGCCATGAGGCACATGAAAAGCTGCTCAACATCACTAATTATTAGAAAAATGCAAATGAAAGTAAATGAGGTATCATCTCACACAGGTTAGAATGGGCATCATCAAAAAATCTACAAACAATAAATGCTGGAGAGGGTGTAGAGAAAAGGGAACCCTTTTACACTGTTGGTAGGAATGTAAATTGATACACCCTCTAGGGAAAACAGTATGGAGGTTCCTTAAAAAACTAAAAGTAGAATTACCATATGACACAGCAATCCCACTACTGGGCATATACCCAGAGAAAACCATAATTCAAAAAAGACACATGCACCCCCAGTGTTCACTGCAGCACTATTTGCAATAATCAGGTCATGGAAGCAACCTAAATGCCCATCGACAGATAAATGGATAAAGAAGATGTGGTACATATATACAAGGGAATATTGCTCAGCCATAAAAAGGAACGAAATTGGGTCATTTGTAGAGATGTGGATGGACCTAGCGACTGTCATACAGAGTGAAGTAAGTCAGAAAGAGGAAAACAAATATCGTATATTAATGCATATATGTGGAATCTAGAAAAATGGTACAGATGAACCAGTATGCAAGGCAGAAATAGAGACACAGATGTGGAGAACAAACGTATGGACACCAGGTGGGGGGGGGGAAGTGGGGGGGGTTGGAGGGGGTGGTGGTGGGATGAATTGGGAGATTGGGATTGACATATATACACTAATATGTATAAAACAGATAACTAATAAGAACCTGCTGTAAAGAAAATAAATAAGTAAAAATTTAGAAAAAATAACATGTTGCCCCATAAGTGAAATATAGCAGTTAATGGCTGTCTGTTAATTTCAAGATTTGTTTGAGTAGTGATAATAAGCTTAATTTTAATGTGGCATTGAATTAATAATATCAGTAAAGTGGTCTCTTTTTTAACCAGCATGCTAATTGTTGCTGATTGCAGGATGGCTTTACAAAGGGAAGAATTATGACATTTCATGTTTGAAATAACATGTAGAATCACTGCAGTTCTTTGCTGTGGATGCAATTCATTTTGTAAGGACAAACACAACTCCCCTTCGAAGCTCCAAAAATGATTTTTCACTTAAGTCTCTTGCCAGCTCCAACTGTGCCACACAAAAATACTGCAACCAGTTACAGCTGGTGACCTTTACAGTAAAAGTAACCCAGAAAAGGTAAGAAATTGTTTTTATGAGTAGTAGAGATGCCTATTCTGGAGGCTGTATAAAACACTAACTTTTACTTTAGGTGTAGAAAAGTGCCTGCAAGAATATGCCTCTTGCTATTTTATGTGTTATAATATGAAAAGGTACTCCACAGGGTTACTGGAAAAGTGCTATCAAACAGTGTTATTGATTTATTTAGTTCTACACATCTAACCTTTGGACATTTTAAGATGAAGTGCTTGTCCTTTCAATTAATCAAAAATGTTGTTCCCTTCCAGTTAGCTAGGTCACTCGTGTCTCCATTCAGTCAGCATTTTCCCCCAGTTCTTTGGCTGATTTCCATTACTGAAGAATTAGGTTTGGTAATTAAAACCAAGCTCAATCTCAGCAAATTTTTTTCAGGCAGTTTATTTAGGTTCTATGCAAAATGGAATCCCTTAGGGACAGAGAATTAATATGTTGTGAAGTGTAATTGCAGTGAAATATATTGAACAGTTATTTTTGTAACTTCAATGTCTTCATGCAAAGTTTTTCATTTGTAGCTCCCATCATTTATAATTAGATGTGTTCATATATTTTCTGCTGGCTTTCTACATAAACTGCTTTTGTCAATGATTTTGTATAAATCAGTATGTTTCCCACTGATTCATATATACACATACACATATATCAAAATATTCTAAAAATGAGACACAAGTATAAAAAGGTTAAAAATAAACATATATAAATATATAATACTTATAGCTATACATTATATATTTATATTTTTTTAACATTCTATATCTTGATATATATCTATTTTCTTTTTGTTGTTTGCAAGCTTTTTTTTTTAAACATCTTTATTGGAGTATAATTGCTTTACAATGGTGTGTTAGTTTCTGCTTTATAACAAAGTGAATCAGTTATACATATACATATGTCCTTATATCTCTTCCCTCTTGTGCCTTCCTCCCTCCC
>NW_020837960.1:24325921-24399737 GCF_003676395.1 Aethalodelphis obliquidens | reverse complement strand
CTTATTGAAGAGGCTATCCTTTCTCCACTGTACATTCCTGCCTCCTTTATCAAAGATAAGGTGACCATACATGTGTGGGTTTATCTCTGGGCTTTCTATCCTGTTCCATTGATCTATCTTTCTGTTTTTGTGCCAGTACCACACTGTCTTCATTACTGTAGCTTTGTAGTAGAGTCTGAAGTCAGGGAGCCTGATTCCTCCAGCTCCATTTTTCGTCCTCAAGATTGCTTTGGCTATTCGGAGTCTTTTGTGTTTCCATACAAATTGTGAAATTTTTTGTTGTAGTTCTGTGAAAAATACCAGTGGTAGTTTGATAGGGATTGCATTGAATCTGTAGATTGCTTTGGGTAGTATAGTCATTTTCACAATGTTGATTCATCCAATCCCAGAACATGGTATATCTCTCCATCTATTTGTATTATCTTTAATTTCTTTCATCAGTGTCTTATAATTTTCTACATACAGGTCTTTTGTCTCCTTACGTAGGTTTATTCCTAGATGTTTTATTCTTTTTGTTGCAGTGGTAAATGGGAGTGTTTTCTTGAGTTCACTTTCAGTTTTTTTATCATTAGTGTATAGGAATGCAAGTGATTTCTGTGCATTAATTTTGTATCCTGCTACTTTACCAAATTCATTGATTAGCTCTAGTAGTTTTCTGGTAGCATCTTTTGGATTCTCTATGTATAGTATCATGTCATCTGCAAACAGTGACATCTTTACTTCTTCTTTTCCGATTTGGATACCTTTTATTTCTTTTTCTTCTCTGATTGCTGTGGCTAAAACTTCCAAAACTATGTTGAATAAAAATGGTGAGAGTGGGCAATCTTGTCTTGTTCCTGATCTTAGAGGAAATGGTTTCAGATTTTCACCATTGAGGATGATCTTGGTTGTGGGTTTGTCATATATGGCCTTTATTATGTTGAGTAAAGTTCCCTCTATGCTTACTTTCTGGAGGGTTTTTATCATAAATCGGTGTTGAATTTTGTCAAAAGCTTTCTCTGCATCTATTGAGACGATCATATGGTTTTTCTCCTTCAATTTGTTAATATGGTTTATCACATTGACTGATTTGAGTATATTGAAGAATCCTTGCATTCCTGGGATAAACCCCACTTGATTATGGTATATGATCATTTTAATGTGGTGTTGGATTATGTTTGCTAGTATTTTGTTGAGGATTTTTGCATCTATGTTCATCAGTGATATTGGCCTGTAGTTTTCTTTCTTTGTGACATCTTTGTCTGCTTTTGGTGTCAGGGTGATGGTGGCCTCGTAGAATGAGTTTGGGAGTGTTCCTCCGTCTGCTGTATTTTGGAATAGTTTGAGAAGGATAGGTGTTATCTCTTCTCTAAATGTTTGATAGAATTCCCCTGTGAAGCCATCTGGTCCTGGGCTTTTGTTTGTTGGAAGATTTTTAATCACAGTTTCAATTTCAGTGCTTGTGATTGGTCTGTTCATATTTTCTACTTCTTCCTGCATCAGTCTCAGAAAGTTGTGCATTTCTAAGAATTTGTCCATTTCTTCCAGGTTGTCCATTTTATTGGCATATAGTTGCTTGTAGTAATCTCTCATGATCCTTTGTATTTCTGCAATGTCAGTTGTTACTTCTCCTTTTTCATTTCTAATTGTATTGATTTGAGTCTTCTCCCTTTTTTTCTCGATGTGTCTGGCTAATGGTTTATCAATTTTGTTTATCTTCTCAAAGAACCAGCTTTTAGTTTTATTGATCTTTGCTATCGTTTCCTTCATTTCTTTTTCATATATTTCTGATCTGATCTTTATGATTTCTTTCTTTCTGCTAACTTTGGGGTTTTTTTGTTCTTCTTTCTCTAATTGCTTTAGGTGCAAGATAAGGTTGTTTATTTGAGATGTTACCTGTTTCTTAAGGTAGGATTGTATTGCTGTATACTTCCCTCTTAGAACTGCTTTTGCTTCATCACATAGATTTTGGGTTGTCGTGTCTCCATTTTAATTTGTTTCTAGGTATTTTTTGATTTCTTCTTTGATTTCTTCAGGGATCATTTCGTTACTAAGTAGTGTATTGTTTAGCCTCCATGTGTTTGTATTTTTTAGAGGTCTTTTCCTGTAATTGATATCTAGTCTCATAGCGTTGTGGTCGGAAAAGATACTTGATACAATTTCAATTTTCTTAAATTTACCAAGGCTTGCTATGTGACCCAAGATATGATCTATCCTGGAAAATGTTCCATAAGCACTTGGGAAGAATGTGTATTCTGTTTTTTTCGGATGGAATGTCCTGTAAAGATTAATTAAGTCCATCTTGTTTAATGTATCATTTAAAGCTTGTGTTTCCTTATTTATTTTCATTTTGGATGATTGGTCCATTGGTGAAAGTGGAGTGTTAAAGTCTCCTACTATGATTGTGTTATTGTCAATTTCCCCTTTTATGGCTGTTAGTATTTGCCTTATGTATTGAGGTGCTCCTATGTTGGGTGTATAAATATTTACAATTGTTATATCTTGTTCTTGGATTGGTCCCTTGATCATTATTTAGTGTCCTTCTTCGTGTCTTGTAGTAGTTTTTATTTTAAAGTCTATTTTGTCTGATATGAGAATTGCTACTCCAGCTTTCTTTTGATTTCCATTTGCATGGAATATCTTTTTCCATCCCCTAACTTTCAGTCTGTATCTGTCCCTAGGTCTGAGGTGGGTCTCTTGTAGACAGCATATATATGGGTCTTGTTTTTGTATCCATTCAGCCAGTCTGTGTCTTTTGGTTGGAGCATTTAATCCATTTACATTTAAGGTAATTATCGATTTGTATGTTCCTATTACCATTTTCTTAATTGTTTTGGGTTTGTTATTGTAGGTCTTTACCTTCTCTTGTGTTTCCTGCCTAGAGAAGTTCCTTTAGGATTGTTTGTAAAGCTGGTTTGGTGGTGCTGACCTCTCTCAGCTTTTGCTTGTCTGTAAAGGTTTTAATTTCTCCGTCAAATCTGAATGAGATCCTTGCTGGGTAGAGTAAACTTGGTTGTAGGTTTTTCTCCTTCATCACTTTAAATATGTCCTGCCACTCCCTCTGGTTTGCAGAGTTTCTGCTGAAAGATCAGCTGTTAACCTCATGGGGATTCCCTTGTGTGTTATTTGTTGTTTTTCCCTTGCTGCTTTTAATATTTTTTGTTTGTAGTTAATTTTTTTTTAACATCTTTATTGGGGTATAATTGCTTTACAATGGTGTGTTAGTTTCTGCTTTATAACAAAGTGAATCAGTTATACATATACATATGTTCCCATATCTCTTCCCTCTTGCGTCTCCCTCCCTCCCACCCTCCCTATCCCACCCCTGTAGTTAATTTTTGATAGTTTGATTAATATGTGTCTTGGCATGTTTCTCCTTGGATTTATCCTGTATGGGACTCTCTGTGCTTCCTGGACTTGATTAACTCTTTCCTTTCCCATATTAGGGAAGTTTTCAACTACAATCTCTTCAAATATTTTCTCAGTCCCTTTCTTTTTCTCTTCTTCTTCTGGGACCCCTATAATTCGAATGTTGGTGCGTTTAATGTTGTCCCAGGGTCTCTGAGACTGTCCTCAATTCTTTTCATTCTTTTTTCTTTATGCTGCTCTGCAGTAGTTATTTCCACTATTTTATCTTCCAGGTCACTTATCCTTTCTTCTGCCTCAGTTATTCTGCTATTGATCCTTTCTAGAGAATTTTTAATTTCATTTATTGTGTTGCTCATCACTGTTTGCTCTTTAGTCCTTCTAGGTCCTTGTTTAACGGTTCTCGTATTTTCTCCATTCTATTTCCAAGATTTTGGATCATCTTTAGTATCATTATTCTGAATTCTTTTTCAGGTAGACTGCCTATTTCCTCTTCACTTGTTAGTTCTCATGGGTTTTTGCCTTGCTCCTTCATCTGCTGTATGTTTTTCTGTCTTTTCATTTTGCTTAACTTACTGTGTTTGGGGTCTCCTTTTCACAGGCTGCAGGTTCGTAGTTCCTGTTGTTTTTGGTGTCTGTCCCCAGTGGCTAAGGTTTGTTCAGTGGGTTGTGTAGGCTTCCTGGTGGAGGGGACTACTGCCTGTGTTCTGGTGGATGAGGCTGGATCTTGTCTTTCTGGTGGGCAGGTCCACTTCTGGTGGTGTGTTTTGGGGTGTCTGTGGATTTATTATGATTTTAGGCAGCCTCTCGGCTAATGGATGGGGTTGTATTCCTGTCTTGCTAGTTGTTTGGCATAGGGTGTCCAGCACTATAGCTTGCTGGTCGTTGAGTGGAGCTGGGTCTTGGTGTTGAGATGGAGATCTCTGGGAGATTTTCGCCATTTGATATTACATGGGGCTGGGAGATCTCTTGTGGACCAGTGTCCTGAACTTGGCTCTCCCACCTCAGAGGCACAGCCCTGACACCTGGCTGGAGCACCAAGAGCCTTTCATCCACATGGCTCAGAATAAAAAGGGAGAAAAAAAAAGAAAGGAAGAAGATAAAATAAAATAAAGTTATTTAAATAATTTAAAAAATGTTTTGAAAGTAATTAAAAAAAAGAAAGAAAGAAAAAAAGAAGAGAACAACGCAAACAAAAAACAAATCCACCAATGATAACAAGTGCCAAAAACTATACTAAAAATAAACAACAAACAAAACTGGACAGACAGTACCCTAGGACAAAAGGTAAAAACAAAGCTATACAGACAAAATCACACACAGAAGCATACACATACACACTCAGAAAAAGAGAAAAAGGGAAAAATATATATATATCGTCCACCTCCTCAAATTGGTATGATTCTTTGTCTATTCAGGTATTCCACAGTTGCAGGGTACATCAATCTGATTATGGAGATTTAATCCGCTGCTCCTGAGGCTGCTAGGAGAGATTTCCCTTTCTCTTCTTTATTTGCACAGCTCCTGGGATTCAGCTTTGGATTTGGTCCCACCTCTGCGTGTAGGTCACCTGAGGGTATCTGTTCTTCGCTCAGACAGGACGCGGTTAAAGGAGAAGCTGAATCTGGGGCTCTGGCTCACTCAGGCCGCGGGGGAGGGCCGGGTACAGGTGTGGGGCGAGCCTGTGGCGGCAGAGGCCAGCGTGACGTTGTACCAGCTCGAGACGTGCCGTGTGTTTTCCCAGGGAAATTATCCCTGGGTCACAGGACCCTGGCAGTGGCGGGTTGCACAGGCTCCTGGGAAGGGAGGTGTGGATAGTGACCTGTGCTTGCACACATGATTCTTGGTGGCTGCAGCAGCAGCAGCCTTAGCGTCTCATGCCCGTCTGGGGCCCACGCTGATAGCCGCGGCTCGCGCCCGTCTCTGGAGCTCCTTTAAGCGGCGCTCTGAATACCCTCGCCTTGCGCACCAGGAAACAAAAGGCAAGAAAAAGTCTCTTGCCTCTTTGGCAGCTCCAGACTTTTTCCTGGATTCCTTCCCGGCTAGCTGGGGAGCACTAGCCCCCTTCAGGCTGTGTTCACACCACCAACCCCAGTCCTCTCCCTGGGATCTGACCTCTGAAGCCGGAGCCTCAGCTCCCAGCCCCCGCCCGCCCTGGCGGGTGAGCAGACAAGCCTCTCGGGCTGGTGAGTGCCGGTCGGCACCGATCCTCTGTGCGGGAATGTCTCCGCTTTGCCCTCTGCACCCCTGTGGCTGCCCTCTCCTCCATGGCTCCAAAGCTTCCTCCTTCCACCACCCACAGTCTCCGCCCCCGAAGGGGCTTCCTAGTGTGTGGAAACCTTTCCTCCTTCACAGCTCTCTCCCACGGTGCAGGTCCTGTCCCCATTCTTTTGTCTCTGTTTTTTCTTTTTTCTTTTGCCCTACCCAGGTACGTGAGGAGTTTCTTGCCTTTTGGGAGGTCTGAGGTCTTCTGCCAGCGTTCAGTAGGTGTTCTGTAGGAGTTGTTCCACGTGTAGATGTATTTCTGATGTATTTGTGCGGGGAAAGGTGATCTCCACGTCCTACTCTTCTGCCATCTTGAAGCTCCACCTGATGTATATCTATCTTGATGTACATATTTTGATACATATCTTCTATAGTTGTGTCTTAAATTTCTGAGTAGTTTGATCAGATCTCTTCTTGCAACTGGCAATTTAATGTCCTGAAATTAGATAGGGAGTAAGAAAATTAGCATCCAAAAATATAATGAGGGTTGCTGTTTTGAAGTCACCTCTAAGGTCATCTTATTTAGTTCATTCCTCAGGTTCACAGCTGTACAATTTCATCATAGAATGGAATTTACAAATTGCTTCCCAATGCTATTGGTTTCTATTATTTATAATAAATTCTTACATGAATTTTTCAGGAAAGCTTGCAAAAATGACATACTAGAGGTCCTTAAGGATAGTGTTTCCCACAGAGAACTTTGGTTTATTTTATTTGTCAGTTAGTTGGTTTTAATTTTGTGTCTAGGAATATTTAGAATGATATTCCTTCCAATCACAAACTCCTCCTTACTGATAGATTATTTTTTGTCATAGTATTTATAACCACATTGCTATGGGCTGAATGTTTGTGTCCCCCTCCCCCCAAATTCATATGTTGAAATCTAATCCCCCATGTGATAGTATTTTGGAGGTGGGTCCTTTGGAAGGCGATTAGATCATGAGGGTAGAGCACTGAGGAATGGGATTAGTGTCCTTTTAAAAGAGACCTCAGAGAGCTCCCTTGCCCCTTCTTGAATGTGAAGACACAGTGAGAAGACTGTCATCTATGAACGAGGAAGCGAGTACATCACCAGATATTGAGTCTGTTGGTTTCTTGATCTGGGACTTCACAGCCTACAGAATATGAGAAATAAATTTCTGTTCTTCACAGGCCACATAAGCTACGGTATTTTGTTATACTATCCAAAAGGACTAAGACATACATTGATGTTCTATGACTGAAAAAAATTTATGTATACATAACACACATATGCAGATCTGAATCTCAAAGAAAGAATCAGGTGGTTAAAAATAACTATATTTTTTTGTAACTGAGTTTAGTTTCTGTTCAGAGTTCCTACTCTGCTAGGTAGTAGGTGTTAATATCTTCCATCAATTTAGCACCCGTTTTCTCCCCAACCCAGGCTGTGTTTGTGGGAAGAGAGAGGGGGTTGGGAGAAGGCAGAGAGGCTTTGTGATATTCAGGCACTGAGAAGGGCTGTATGCTGTGTGAACCACTCTGGCATCAGCTGAGACACTCTCGTTCCTGTTGGTCTTGGGTCATTGCACCCAGGCAGTTGCTGTGTCTTCCTTGTTCCAACCATGAGAGCTTTCTCAGTCACAGAGATACTGTCAGTGCTGAGTCCCCTGTTTCATGCTGTTTGCTGCTTTGGTGCAATGACATAATTCTTTTGTTTGACACTGAATGTGCACCCAGGCCCTCTGTGAGACCAGCTAAGGCTCTTGTTTTAGATTTCCCACGCCACTGCTATGTCTTCTGTGTTCTCCCATGTATGCTGAGGTTGGGAACACTGGGATCTTGCCAATTTTCAGGGCTCTGCTGGGCACAGTGTACAGATTTCCTTTGCTCTATGTTTTCCAAACATATATGTCAAGGTTTTTGTAGTTTTCTCCCCTCCTCATCCCTGTAGCTGTCTAAGCCCTGGTTACCCTCTCCAGGACCTCATAAGCATCTAATTGTTGATTTCTCTCCCTCTGTTCTTTTTTTTTTTTTTTTTCCATTAATACATCCTTTAGTTCCTGGGTTTTTTACTTAGTCCAGCTGAAAGGGGAGGATTGGTAGTTACAAGGTGGAGGGAATAACATGACCAGAGATGATGAAGTGAATTTGAGAAGGGTGAATATCAGAAATAGCAGGCACTTGAGATTCCCCTTGAGAATGTAGGTAGGGGTCAAGGGGTCAACTAGAGATCTGTGTAGAGAGTGATGGAGCTGCGAAAAGACAGTGGATCACTGATAGCCTGAAGTTTAAAACTTCATTTTTTTCCTCAAGGCAATGGGAAGCCTTTGAGAAGCAGAAAATGATTTAATCAAAGAAATGGGATAGATTCTAGAGAAATTATAGAGAAATGTGGAAGGAACTGGCATAGACGAGATATGTGAATGTGGGAGAACAACTCAGATATGATTCCAAGAACCCAGCCTAGGTGATGTGAGCTTTTTTTGTAGGAAGAAATGGGAGTTCAGTCTTTGAGCTATTCTTTTTCAGTGGCAACTTTGAGATGTCTGGCATGCAGTTGGAAATGTGGGATTGGAGTTCAGAAGAGAGATAAAACCTAGGCATGTGGCTATAGATGGAAACAAAAACATCAAAAATTGATTAGAGTTGAAACTGTGGAAAGAGAAGAGAGGAAGACATAGAGAAGGTAAAAGTTCATCTTGGAATGGTAAAAAATGGTTAGAAACCGAGGAAGAGAAGCAAAATTAGAATGAAATGACATAGAAACGTAGAAGGAGAAGGATTTCCAAAAAAGAGAGTGATTACTGGCATCAAATGTTACAGGAGAATTTTCCAGGAATATGGTGGTTTTACTGTCCAGAGTAATCCTCTCAATTCAGAACACCTGAAAATTCTGTAAAAATATGCAAACCTATTTCTATAGGCATCACTAACTTCAAGAAGTAATGGAAACTTATTTCATAGTACCTTTCCTCAAGGGAGTTGCCTTTAGGAAGCAGTTCTTCCCTTTGCGCTCACCCCCTCTTGGGATGTCTCTAGGCCTAGAACCAGAGTGTGTGCTGTGAGTGTGGATGGTGGAGGAGAGGGGACTTGGGAAATTACAAAGGCAAACCTAGGAGGAGAAGGTGATGTAAGAAAAGAATTACAAATCTTTGCTAGTTCATATCACCAAAATCTGCAGGGAAATAAATTCTGAGGAAGCTCTATCAAGGATGGGAGAGCATAATTACAGATCAGACTGAATTTATCAATGCAAGCCCACACTTCAGAGATTCTGTATCCTGTGTGCTGGACCAAATGGCTGGAAGTAGTTCTAAATGTTAACTTGGCTGGTTGAATGAAAATGGTTTCACAGAGGTCTAGAGTAGATAAACTTGATCTAGGAGAAAATACTCGATCTAATGTAGCCTGCGTCTACCAAAGACAGAAGTGTTTGAGTGGATTAAATAAGTGTGACTCCCGTAACGCTGCCCTCCAAGAGGTCTCAGAAGAAACTGTCTTCACCGAGGCCTTGAGTAATAAATACATCGACAAGGTGAGTACCTTTGAGAAGTGGTTCAGGGGTTCTTTTCTGTAGGCTGAGATGACAATGGGAGGTTCTACAGGGGTTATGGTCTCATAAACTCAGTGGGGATGGGAAGCGCCTAGATGCCCAAGCCAAGTAATGACATTTAACCAGCAGAAGCAAAGTGATGTCGTTACCTTCATGGGCAGCTGGGATAATAGTCAGTTGGAAGAATGTGACCCATACAGATTTTAGAGATGAATAATTGATCATGGGATTCCTAATTGGAAGCTGTCTATGGTCCTTCTTGATGTATTTAAATAAAAAACAAAAATATCTCTAGGTGTGGTGAAGGGGGCCTGACTTGAGCTTTTACCATAGAGAGCTGTAGCTCCTCACCCAATTCCCAGCCCTGAGCCACATCACAGACCTGGATGGACCCCCTTGCATGAAGGCAGGTCTGGGGCCCCTCAGAAAGAACATGCCAAAGAGTTACAGGTGTGTGCTCTTTACAACCAGTACTTTACATACTAATTGTCCTTTAAGGGATTATAGCTATTTACCATGGTAAATGGGCCCAGATATTCCAGGGAAGATTTCACAATGGTTCTAACTCAGGTGGCCCAAGTTCTACTGAGGTGTACGAGGAATAATGGGGATTTTTTAAAAGCCAGATAATATTTAGAGTTTTGACCCAGGTCTACCTCACAGTAGGTACAGTAGGTTTCTGAACATGGTTATTTACCTAGTTCCTGTAAGTTTAGATGTATATATGTATGTATATAAATGTATGTAAAGATAAATACATGTATTATATACAGTAAGAATAGGTATCCTGAGTAACTGGCAGGGTAACTAATCTTCATTAGTTTCCTGACTTGTGAACTGATGTAAGGACGATTATGGTAGGAAAGGCCAACTGGAAGTTAAGCTACAGTAAAAGAAACAAAACAATGGTTGGTACCCATGGAATTAACTGGATTTATATCTTTATCATTAGAAGCGGTTAGCTTTATGGAATGGTACAGTGGACTATGCAGTACTCAATTTTACTGCCAATACCGTGTGTAGTTGGATACTGTCTTACAAAATTCAGAATCCACTCTGAACTGTTAACTGAAATACGGTGTTCTTTTTCTTACAGCCAGAGTGTGAATGTCGAGGGATAATGAACTGGAGGTGGGGTGGATCCTGTACCTGGTATAGCTAATAACCCACTTATAAAACTTGCTTTCTGTCCCTGTGACTCTGGATTCTGTTTGTTTAGTTATGTTAGTGCCCCAGGGACAAATTCTTCTTCCAGAGGACATACAATAGTTGAATTGGAAGCTAAGCTTGACCATTTTAGACGACTCATACTTCTGAGAGAACAGCGGAAAAGGAGGGTTATGGTGATAACTGGGATGATGGATTCTGACTCTCCAGAAGAAATGAGGTTTCATTTACTCAAAAGAGAAAGAGATGAGTTTTGATAATTCCTTTGGCAGCACCTATTATCACTGCATTGAGCAGTAAGTTAGTATAAAAGTGCAGCAGACCCTTCTGGGCTAACTCACAAGGGCTGAGATCCCCCAGGTGGGAAAGAAGGTTTGTGTTGTCCATGTGGCTAAAGACCCCATACTAGTTACAATGCTGGCTGAAGAAGAAGGGAAAACAAACTGTGCAACAGAGGGGAGAACAAGTAACTATCAACTACATTCCATGACTAGTATTTCCTTCCTTGCCATGTCATATATAAATTTATATATTCTAACTAATTTTGTTTTTCTTTCTTACCTTTTTACCAAACCATTTTTAAATAAGTTTTGTTGCTTAATTTTACATTTCAGATCATATGACTGCAGAACATTAAGCAGGCATTTAAGAGAAATGGAGGAAAAAAAAGAACATGACTCAGAGATCTTAGATTTGGAACTAAAGGCAGTAATTGGCAAGGGTGAGGGTTGCCTTCCTTTGTTGGGAGTGGCTGAAGATGTCTTGATTATTTGAGGAGCACTGCATTAGTACATGAGGCAGGAGTATTTTCCAGTGAAGAGTATATGCAGATATCAGATAGGAAGAGTACTGGGTTGTGCTAGACATCTGCTGTTGTTTGGCTACCCAGTGTCCAAACATGCTTCCGTTTGTGGGAAATCCTCCAGAGTGTGAACCTTGGTGGAAGTAAGGCGTTACCTGTTATAAAGTCTGAAATGGCTAGGCATTGCTCCCTGGCCCCTGGTGCTGGGGTATGACTTCACCTGGGCTCCAGCATTCCAGTGTTCCTGGGAGAATGACAAAAATTACAGAGCCAATGAAAAACACTCCTTGGTGCTAGTTTGGTAATGATGGGGAGCTCAGCAAGGGCAGTGGTTAGTGTCAGAATTCTAGGGGCAACAACATGAAGTGTTTGGTGGTGGCAACACTGAATTGTTATAGGTGGTGGTAAGCAGTGGTGGCCTCCTGGCGCCATGCAGTTCATTCTGCAGGATCCTGTCCGTTTTCTCAGCCTGACCTCTCTAGCCTTCCTGTTGGTTGAGTTAGCAACACAATATCCCTTCAATAAATGCCTTTCTGCTTCACGAAGTTAGTGATATTTGGTCTCTCTTGCTTGCTACCAAAAGCCTTGACCTTTACAAGACTGATTCATGCATAACATTTGATTTCTATCTAGGGACAGTGAGCACAAAATATTAAGGGTTACATGAAAAACACTGCAGATCTTAAAGTTTTTATATGATGTTGTTTTCTTTACTCACCTACTTTTTCACGTAACAAAGTAAAAAGTAGAAAAAATGTAGAATAACTCCCACTAATGGAAAATTAAACCCTTTTGAGGGAGATAAATTCTTATCTATAAAGAAGAATATTGTTGAATTTCACTTGTGTTTAGGGCCAGCACAATTCTGCCTTTGTGCCTCCAGTGTGGGTTAGTTGCCCTTTTCTTCATCTAGTTCCACTGCTGGATGGAGCTGACCTGCAGGTGCAGGAGAAGGTGAAGTGAGTGCTTCGATCCTGCAGTGGGGATCGAAAGTGGGGAGAGAGAAAAGGACTTCCTTATTGTCTGGCCTTCAGGAGGAGTATTGCACAGATCAGACCTTTCCACACTGTGAAGGTTCATCGTCTCCTAGCATATCTCTTATATCTTAATATGCTAAAATAATTGCTGTCACCTTTTTAATGTCACCTTTTAGAAGGCTTCCATTTTATTATTCACACTTTCAGATTTCTCAAAATGGTCATTATAAAAATCCCACCCTGTATAAGTCTGAGAGAAAAGAGTATACCTCTTTCTCATTCTTATGTTTGCTGGCTTCACAAAGGGAAGGAGTAATCCTTTGTCAAGCTGACGAAATACAGTGAACACTCTCATGTCAGAATTGCTAAGTACCTGGAATCTGGTTCTTAAATGTATACTCAGAATATTTTGGCTTCTATTTTGATTTTGGTGAAAATGTCCTCACAGCATCTGGCAGGCTGAAAGCAATTAACAACTCAATTTCAGACAAAAATTCCTTTGCCCAGGGCTAGTGAAGGTTAAAGCATTGCCCGGCTGTTCTCCTCAGTCCACTTCAAGCACCAGGTGCCTGGGTGGGCTTATGTATTCTGAAGAAAATGAAACACACATAAAACAGTGAGATTCATTTAATCCATTTGATCTTTTGTGTATTGAGAACGGGGAGTGGTGCAAAGAGTGATCTATTTTGTTGGAAAATCCAAGTCACACAACATCTCAAAGATGGCAAAATAAGAAAGACATCATGTTTCTAAATTTAAAATGTTGTGCAACAGCTACCTGGAGCAAAAGCAGAAAGGTTTTGAAGGCCAAATAATGACTTTTAGTTGCTGGAAGGCATCCATGTTCAACAGTCTGTCAGGAAGAGACAGGTGGGGCTGGCTCACTGCCTGGGGTGAGGGCTGGTACAGGGCTTTTATTAAAATTACTGCACAGGAGCAGAGATGACAAACACTCAGTGGGTGTAGTAGAACCGCCAGGCCATATGTTTGGCCAGAACTAAAAGTCTCCTTCTCCAAAATAAACCTACCTAAGGCAGGCACCATCTTTTTAAAAAAATTTTGGGTACCAGGCAAATACATTCCATGATTTAGAAATACAATTTATATGCTGCTGTGTCTTCAGTGCCAATGTCTGGGCTTTATGATCTGGCTGTACAGTCACTTGAGGTATGTTATAGCAGGGAGAATGTAAACTGAATTTTAGATCTCATCTGAGGACGAGGAGGATGTTAATTTAAGTGGCTCTGCATGCTTAGCATCATGTCCATCATAGACTCTCAGAGCTAGATAGTTCTGAAGAGTTAACCAGAGTGAAGTCCTGTGGTGCAGGGTAAATTAAAGTCCTGAGAAGTAGTGTGACTTGTTTAAGGTCCCACAGCTACAAGTGGCAAACTTAAAACCACAACCAAGATTCTGACCCAGTCCTTTGCTCTCTTCAGTAGAGAACACAGCTTTCCATTGTATTAGTTTCACATGGCTGCTGTAACAAATTACCACAAACTTAACAGCTTAAAACAACACACATTTATTATCTTGCTGATATGAAGGTCAGAAGTCCAAAATCAGTCTCACTGGGCTAAAGTCAAGGTGTCAGCAAAGTGCTTCTGGAGGCTCTGAGGGAAAATCGATTTCTGTGCCTTTCTAGCTTCTAGAGACCTCCTGCATTCCTTGACTTGTGGCCCCTTCCTCGCATCACTCCAACTTTTTGCTTTTATTATCCCATCATCTATTGCTGACTCTGATTTTCTTGCCCCCTCTTATAAGGACACTTGTGATTACATCAATCCCAGCCAGATAATCCAGGATAACCTCTCATCTCCAGCTACTTAATCACATCTGCAAAATCCATTTTATCATATAAGGTACCATGTTCACAGGTTTCAGAGATTAGGCTGTGGCCATCTTTGAGGAGCATTATTTTGCCCACCACTCCACTCTACCTTTGGTTATCTGCTCTCCAGTCCTCTGAAACCAAGCAACATAGAAGGCAGAAGAGATTTCCAGGACCACAACTGTGTGGTAAAGCTCATGGAGCACTGGGGGTGGTTCTGTTCACTTGACACAGCACTTTTGCCTCCGTGTCAGTTTCCCTGACCCCTGGATGAGTGGAAGGGGCAATATCACTATTTTGCACATTGGTAATAGAGGGGACAGTTAAGAGCATTTTTAAGTTAGAGATTGGTTCTTAAGGCATACTTGCTTGTACCAAATAATATTTAACAGCACTCAGTGCTTACAACAGTATTCAGAGTTCTTAGGTTTCTAATTTTTTGTTAACACTCAAAGCAGGTGGCTTCATTTGTTCCTTTAGTCATGCTTTTTTTCTTTTTATCAATACGGCAAGAGATAAGAGAACATTTGCCTAATATCTGTGTGACTTCATGTCCTTGGGAAGAGTGTGTGGTAAAGAACACATATTCATAATCCTAAATATATATAAATGGCTGAATCCAAACAGAGAGGTGCCCATTACCAAAAGCAATGGAGTGAGGGAGATGTGGAAGAGGATGAGGTCTCATTAGGGAGGGAAAATCATCACCTTGGAGAATTCAGTCATTTCTGCGCTATTTCCAGATGGATTAAGGTTGTCACTCTGAATTTCTTTCCTGGGGAATGATAGGAAAGAGAGTAAAAATATTTACAATTTATATGAACCACACAATCTCCAAATAGTCTGAACACTTGGTATTATGTTTTATTAAGACAAATATAGTAGGCGCTCAGTAAATGTTTGTGGTGTGTTGAATGAGTGAATCTTATCATTGGGTGATTGCATTTGCTTGAAAAATATATGAAGGATGTTTTCATTTGGGCTTGTTTGTTTCCTCTACATTCAGTGATGACTTAAAAGAGTCCTTTGACTTTTAAATTTGGGCTAAAGAAACATAGGCCTGTGGTGAGAAAAGTGCCAGATGTGGTTTGCTTAGGAGACAAAATTGAGGGAAAATATTTTGCTGGACCTTCAACAGTGTTCCAACATAGTCGCAAAGAAGTTCCTTCTATCCACCCATTGTCTCAGTGTCACTCCTTACATACAGGTTTCTTACATGGGAGGGGCCATCAACAATTTCAGAGGGTACTGTGGACCCCAAGGACAGTTGTGGCGTCAGAACCAACAAATGTGTGAGCACCCACATTGAAATATATTGTTTCATTAAACTCAACAACTTTGTGCAGTAGGTGTTGCTCCCATTATACAGATTAGAAAAACCTTGAAAGAGGTTAAGTGACCTCATAGGATGGAAGATCCAAGTATTCCAAAGCCCTTTTGTTTCAACTCCAACTCCAGTGCTGTTTTGACTTCACTCTGGCTTATTCTATCAGAAATTTCTATTAGGGAAAAGACTGAGGAAACATTGATAGAATGCCTGCAAAGAAGTGAGGTCATAAATCTAACACATCTTCAAAAGGAGGTTGAAGGGTGACAAATGACAGAAAGCAAGGTTTGAACCTTTGGTTTTGCAAAGGGCTGCAAAAGCAGTAGCTCTAGACTCAGGAGTTTTGAATCTCACGACCATCCATTTGCTTACCGTGGGACTTTGAACAAGACCCTTAGCCATCCTTTGCTCCATCTCCTCATCTGTAAGTTGAAGTGAGGGACAACACCTACTTACAGGGTGATGGTGGTTGTCAGGGTAAATAGAAGAATTCTTGCATATCCAGTTTATGGTGCCCTGGAGGCGCTTCAACAGTGCTAATGCTAATTATTTGCGGGAAGTCAAAGACATGTTCAAATTTTTATTCATTTTAATAGGCGCTAGTCTTCCTTTAAGACTCATTCCTCTTTGGTGCAAGATTCTGAAGTTTTAGATTACTATTTTCAGGATGAATACCCTTGTCTGTCAAAATTTAATGCTTTTGTATATAAAATTTTCCACTTTAATTCTAATTTCTCTATAGAACTTTAATGTTATTACACTTTTTCTGCAACACTTTCAAAGGATCCCATTTGGGGTATTGCTTTAATTTATGTGCCACCACCCTCTCCTGGACCATTCATAGAAAAGTTATATACTAATTATGATGAATTGATAATAAAATAAAAAGACATCATCACTCATCCTACAGTACACTAACTAATCATTATTTAATTATTAACAAATACAACTGAGGTTTAGCAAAGGCCGTGTGACCCTGGACCAGCAGCCAGCTGGTTTGAGTTCTAGCCTGGCAGTGCCACTTGCTAGCTGGGTGCTTTTCCTCTGAAATATCTGCTCTCTCCTTCCATCTAAGGTGCAATTGTTCTAAGAAGGTTGTGAATCTAACTGAGAATGACTCGGTCTATGAGAAAATATGTGCTTGGAAATTGTCCTTCTAGATGGTAAACCTGAATAAAATCCTTTGCTTCAGAAATGAAAGTAGACAAGGCAACTGTTTTGTTTGGTTTGAGTGTTCTTTCACTTTTATTTACAACTGTACTCTCAGGATTATTCCCTTCCCAATTATTTCTTCTGCTTTGTGTCAACTAAAGGTAGTAAACATTGACCTGGCAAGTGGGATCTCACTTTTGCTTTCATTTCTTCCAGTGCTGGAACAAGGATTATGAGTGCCCACCTGTCCTTTTGGTATTGAAAACACAGCAGGGTATTATGACTTTACCGGAGTCTTATAAAAGGCCACAAGATGGGGATGTTACTCCACAAACTTAGATCTTTTCATTCATTCAGCAAATAATTATTGAGTACCTACTAAGTGCTTGGCATTGTGCCAGGCTCTGGGATTACTGTGATGAATAAAAAAAGACCTTGCTCAATGGAGTTTACAGTCTCCTGAGAGTAAATGTTTGAATGTGAATTTCACAGTCCACTTAGTGATGTGGTGGCAGAAATGCAGAGAGCTGTAGGCATGCATGGTAGGGACCCTAAATACAATTTGAGAAGATCTGGATGGTGCTCTTTGGAAGCTCCCTGGAGAAAACAGTGTCCAAGCTGAAACCTGCAGAATGACTAAGCATTACCTAGAAGCAAAGTTCTAATCTAGGCAGAAGAATGGTGTGCCCAGAGACCCAGCAGGGAAAGTGAACATGGTTCTTTGACAATTGAAAAACGTCAAATTATAGTTGAAGCATTGGAGTGGAGAGTGGTGAGAGATGGCGCTGGATCATATCATGAAGGGACTTGGCCAAGTACAATTTTTAGGGCAATGGGAAAGCAGGTCCTCTTATACTGATTTATCCACCTGCAAGGTCTTTCTTATCCTTCTCTGACACAATCCCTGGCTAAGTGTACATGTTGTGTTCTCTAGGAAATGGTCCTTGACCCACCAAGACTGGGTTAGGATCCTCACCTGTGGGCCATGTTGCACATTATGTGCTTTCCATCCATCGCTTATGCAGTGGTGTCATTGTTAACAGATGGGGCTCGGACTTAGCTGACTGGCATTTGAGTCCTACCTCCCCTGCTTTCTAGTAAGCTCCTGGCCTCAGATTTCTCATTCAGAAAATGAGGCCAATAATAGCAGCCATTACATAGGGTTTTGTGAAACAATCTGGAAGTGCTTGGCAGATTGCCTGGCACATAATATGTGTTGAATAAACATTAGCTATAAATAAATTATAATAAATTATTGACATTAATTATCCTAAACATTAGCTGTTGATGTCCATTATCCTGGACTGTAGTTTCTTAATCACTCGTCGTTGTCTTCTTTTATCTCCTAAGATTCTTATGGACAAGAACCATATCTTATTTCACTGTTACAGCTCTAGCTACTACCACCATTCCTGGAAAAGGAAGTGCTCAATCAGTAGTTATCCAAAGAATGAGAATAGTCATTGTGTTATTCAAGATAAGCCTGTGTCACAGTTAAAACTATTAACTCCAAGGTGATACAGTTGAAGAGTGTGTGTAGTGAGCTCCTCTGTGATCTGTTCCATTAGGAAATGGTATTTCCCTGAGGGCAGAAAACATGCCTGATTCAGGGTTTTAAAATCCTTATTTTATTTTTCCAAGTTTTGTTGACAGTCTTTCCTTTAATCAATGTCCATTGCTTTCTGAATTTAATGACCATTTTTATAAAACTCATTTAACCTTAAAAACTTTAATTCAACAAGAGTACTCATGTAAAGAGTAGTCAGCTCTTTTTAAGCAATATAGACATATATTCAATAGCATATAAATTTGATTTTACTTGAATTTTAACCTTAGCTATAGTCTACTTACTACAGTCAGTTAAACACTTGGGAATAATATGGCTAGTGATTTATTTTAGAATTTCTAACATATGAAATGGTGCTTAACTGACTTCTAAAAAGGTGTACATTTCTCGGTAGTTGAAAGAGCATCAGATTATAAAATAGAGATCTAAATTCTACTCTTGGATCTTCCTTAAACAAGCTTTGCAACCTTGGGAGTTCAATTTTCTTTTTATGAACCTCTGTTTCATCTCTAAACATGGCCAGATTGAGCTGGATTTCAGCTAAGGTTCTCTCTGCATTCCCAAATCCTATGATTTGATATCTTTCTATTCAGATGATAAACTAATTGAGCTTCTGGCAAAATAGACTGGTGTGGATTAAAAGCAGGCGTTGATTTCTTTTTTTACTATAAAACTTTTACTGCAACTCTGCTTTTCTGGAGAAAAGCTAAATGCCGAAAGTTAATATTTATTGAGTCCCAGCTAAATTATGCTTTAGATGCATTGTCCAATTAGATTGCATTTTAACTCCAAGTGAGTATTATATTATTAGACTCATTTTACATGCAACGGGGTGAGGTTCAGAGAGGTTGCATAATTTAGCCAAAGTCACATGTCTAGTAAGTAGTAGTGATGGGCTGATTCCAGAGCCAATTCTCTTAGCCATTTTGCTGTAAGAAACCATTGACTACTTCTTATAAAGGGTCTACTATTTCTCAGGCACTGTGGTGGGCAATAAACAGGCATTCCTTCATTAAATGCTCACAACACTTCTGTGGATAATTCTTATTAACTTCGTATATTTTCTTTGTAAGAGGTACTAGAAATTATAGGACAAAGGCATATTAAGGAGAAAGAAAGTCCACAAACATAAATAGGAAGAACCTGAGGCCTTGATATAGAAGATGTTTAAGGAATATAAATACCATTTTAAAGTCTAAAGTTTCTCTCTGACTTAGACTGTTTATCACTACCTATAAAACTAACTGCTATTTGGTCTGAAATTCTTTTATTCTGGAATTAATAGAAAATAAAAAGTTGAATTCTGCTCTCAAGATTCTGCTCTCAAGAATCTTAGGTTTATACTCCACTTAGGACGGCAAGATCTTGGCAAGTTAGTAATATCTCAGCCTTAGTTTTTTTCATCTATAAAATAAGCCTAATTCCTACCTTGTAGAGCTGTTATAATTATTAGGGACAATATATGCAATAATCTGGAATAATGTCTAGAATATAGAAGATGCTCAATAAATGATAACTGCAATTATTTTTATTATTGTTATATATCATTATATTACATATAATTATATTGTTATATTACATACTATTATTTCCTTTCCCACTCAGTTTTAAACTCCTTGATACCAAGGACAATGTCTTTCCACGGTGATTTTCAGATTACAAGTATGCAAAAATATTTTTAAATAAAAGAATTAAGGTGATGCTCTGCAGTTATAAGTCCTTTTCATTGACTGGATTGGTTAGGAGAAACGGATTTGAGCTTAGATGAGAACCAGCAAGATTAATGGAGGCTCTAGAAATGGATATGGAAGGAACGTGTTCACCAGAGAGATACAGAAGAAGAATTGTAAGAATTTGGTCAGGAGCTGGGAATGATGGGGATGGAAGGTAGGCAGTCTCTGGATAACTGAGCTTTCAAGCTTGAATGGGTTAGGAAAAATGTGAGAAGCAAGCTTAGGGTGGAGAAGGATTTAAATAGTTTAGCTTGAGACATGTTAAGTTTGAGGTGTGTGGTAGGTATCTAGATACATGAGTCTAAATAAATGGCATGTAGAGGGTCTCAGAGCCTCTGAGAGTGAACACAGGAAGTTCAGAGCTCTTGGCAAGTACATTAGGAATGGAAAGTTTTGAAGTAGTTTCTTAGGCTTCATTAAAACATAGTTTTTTGATGGGTTGTATGAGAACTCTAGGCTGTATTTTAGCATAAATCCCAACAAATTTCCTCCCACCTCAAATGCACTAGACCTACTTTTCTATTTTGATACCAACATGCAATGTTTTGTTGGCCTTTTGTCTTGAGAAGCACATTGAATCTTTTAAAAATGACAAAATGGAAAATAAAACCTCATCTGATAACATTTAATCCCAGTAATTTAACACAATAGAACAATTATCTTATTGCTATTATAAATAGAATTGTACATATTTTTCTAATGTTCTTAAAGATTATATCATTTCCTTGCCCTTTTCATGAAGCAAAATAGATTACCTAATTTTATCCTCTGTGTGGAGAACTTCAGTGTCATTTTCAGGCAGACAACCACTCTGCATTAGCAACTCTCTGTGAGGGGGCTTAGCTCAAAGTCTGCTCTCTTCCTCTGCCCACACTTGCACTCCCTCCTACAGAGTTCTGGGTCAAGTGGCCAATTAGGAAGCCTCAGTGTCTTAGGAAAAAAAAAACTTCTGAGAGCTGAAGAACCACTGATTCTTTTAAAATTTGCTTTCCCACACTACCAAAAAAGAAATAGAAATAAAATTAAATAATTAACTAAAAGTTATATCAATTATATTGAGTTTTAGGAAACTTCTATATGAGGCTCCTAATGTTGCTGTAACAAATTACAACACACTTAGTGGCTAAAAACAACACAAATTTATCATCCTATAATTCTAGAAGTTAAAAGTCCAAAGTAACTCTGAGCAGGTTAAAATCAAAGTGTTGGCAGGGCTGCATTTCTTTTCAGAGGGTCTATGGGGCTATTTGTTTGCTTGCCTTTTCCAACTTCTGGAGGTTGCCTGGATTCCTTGGCTTGCGGCCTGCTTCCATCTTCAGGGCCAGCAATAGCCAATCAAATCTTTCTCCCTCTGAATAGCTCTGACACAGACTCTTTTTATCTCCTTCTATTTCTAAGGATTCTGGTTAAGGACCTGGATAATCCAGAATAATCTCTTCATCTCAAGGTCAGCTGATTAGCGAACTTTATCTGCTTCTTTAATTCCCCTTTTTCTTGTAACATAATATTCACAGGTTCTGGAGATTAATGTGTGGGCATTTTAGGGGAGTCGCTGTGATTCTGCCTACAGTAAGTCCCCTACATATGAACTTACAAGTTGCGAACTTTCAAAGATGTGAACGTGCGTTCGAATGTCCAATCATAAGTTAGTTCACATGTCTGGTGTACATTGTCACGTGCGTGCATCCTCTACAAGTGGTTGTGCTTTTGTGTACTTTACGGTACTGTATAGAGTACAGTAGTACAGTATATTTCAAGCCCAGGACGTCCAGAAGCAAGTGTGAAAGCAGTGGTGCTGTAGCTGGTACTGCTAAGAAGTGCCAGTTGATAACCATGGAAACAAAAGTGAAAATAATTGAGATGGTGGAGCGAGGCGAAAAGATGGTAGACGTCACTCGTTCGGTAACTGAAGAACTGAAGAGATTCACGATGCAGGAAATGACAAGGGGATTTTCTTTATTTGAGGAGGCACTGTTAGTTTTTGAGGCACAGGACCTGAACGTAGAACAGTCCACAAAGGTTGCAGCAGCCTTCAGAATGCAATCCAGTGCTACTGTGTCATTTATGACGAGAAAAAAAGAACTACCCAGACATCACTGGATCATTTTTTCAAGAGGGTAGATAGAATTGGATCCAGCAAGTAACCACAACCTGTGCCAACAGTTTCAGGCATGAGGGAAATTGAAGCTTTCCCTCCGTCCCCTATTGCTGACAATCCTTCAGCTCTACCATCTCCCACCTCTTCTCCCTCCTCTAGTCAGTAACTCTTCTTGCCTATTCACTCAATGTCAGACCCTGTATGCCAGCTGTTGTACTGTACTACTGTACTTTTCAAGGTACTGTACTGGAAGATTAAAAATGTTTATTTTTTGTGTTTGTCTTTTATGTATTATTTGTGTGAAAAGTATTATAAACCTATTAAAGTACAGTACTGTATAGCCAATTGTGTTAGTTGGTACCTAGGCTAACTTTGTTGGACTTATGAACAAATTGGACTTATGAATATGCTCTTGGAATAGAACCTGTTGGAATGTAGAGGATTTACTGTACTGTACTTCTTAACCATATTAAACATGTACCGTGGTATATAAATAGCATAATCATAAAATTTGATATGTTTATATCAAAGACATCAGGGTTCTAATATAGTTGAATTCCACATGATTGTACTGAAAATAACCTAATTGATGCTGCTTTCTTCATTTTGATGGCAGGGGCCCATCTGAGACATGGAATGCTGAACCTCTTAAGATGACATGATTCATTGTGTAAGAGAGACAGGGAAGACAAAGTAGTGAGTCATTGTGTGTTGCTTTGGACAACACTGTACGTTAGAACTTTCTGAGATGATGGAAATGCCCTCTATCTGCACTGTCTAATACAGTAACCATTAGCCACACTTAGCTACTGAGCCCCTGAAATGTGGCTAGAGCAACTGGGAACTGAATTTTAAATTTTATTTAAATTAACTTTAAGTATCAATAGTCATGTGAGGCTAGTGGTTACCATATTGGACAGCACAACTCTAGAATCAAGACCATGGCAGACCAACTCTGAGTACCTCCTTATAGTTTTAATTCTCTGAATAGAGGGACACCTATGTGTGTGGGTATGTGCACATAGGTTTGAGTGTATGAGAAGATGATAGTGAGAATCAGAAATCTATGGGGCAATATTTCCTTCATAATATCTGACACAAACGAAACTCAACAAAATACTTTATCTTCATTATGCCAAATGAGAAATTGATGTATTTTTAAAATGGAATTTAATAGTCATTTTGCTGTCATGTTGACCAACCAAAACAACTTCCTCTTGGGAAAATAGGTGCTAAATAAGGTTCATTGACCGTTTCAGGTTCTCAAAGCATAAGAACATTTGTTCATTAATTCAGCAAATATCAATGGAGCTCCAAGTCCAAGGTGTTATTGTAGGCTCTGTGGGAAAAGCAAAGAAAGATAAAGCATAGTCCTTACTTCTAGGAAGCTTATACTAGTAGGAGAGATAAAGCTCTATCTTCCTCTCCGTATTATCGTTCTGGCTCCCTCGAATGTCCTGAAAAGACCACTGATTTGACTCCCTAGTCTCGCAGTTCCTTGATCAGCTTACACTCACTGACCTTTACTTCGAGTAGCATATGGCCACTCACCTCCTTTCCATTTCTAGAGTCTGTCATTGTCAGGAATTATTCTGTCTCTTAATTAGGTGTCTGGTCCACAGTCCACAACCTCCTGGCCTGTCAGCCTGTTCCCTCTATCCCTGTTCTTGGCCCCCCTGAAGGTTCAGTGCTCTTATCTCTCTGCTTTCCCCCGTTCCCCAGCCTTTGGTGGTTTGTACTTCTTTCCCTTGCTCTTGTTTATTTCCTGGCTTTGAACATGTTGTTCCATCTACCTGGACAACCTTCACGTATCACCTGGATCTTTACCTTCCCAATAAACACATGGCTAATAGGAGCACTGTGGTATAAAGGGCCCTGAATTTAAAGTCAGAAGCCCTGGTGTTCAAATCTCAACTTGGCTTTTTACTAGCTCAAAGGCTTTTTTTTTTTTTTTTAAAATAAGGGCAAGTTATTTAGCCTGTTTGAATCTTAGTTTACTTCTCTGTAAATGAGGGAACCTAATGTTTTGTTTCCATTTTTTTTTTAATTTTGAAATAATTTTAGACTCACAGGAAGTTCTAAAATTAGTGCAGAGAGTTGTGTATCCTTCCCCCAGCTTCCCCCAATGATAGCATCTTACGTAACCATAGGACATTATTAGAAGCAGATCATTGACATGAGTATAATTCTGTTAACTAAACTACATACCTAACTCAGATTTCATCTGTTTTTTTACATGCAGACTTTTTTTAGGGGGGGAATGTATAATTTTATAAAATTTTTATCACATGTGTAGATTTGTTTAACTTCCACCACAATCAGGATACATAAGTGTACCATCACCATGAAGAAACTCCATTGTGCTACTCCCTTATAATCATACTTCCTTCCCAATCCTAACTTCTGGTAACACCGATCTATTTTCTATCACTATAATTTTGTTATTTTGAGACTGTTTTATAAATGGGATCATTCAGGATATGTTTTTAATCTGCTTTTTTTCACTCAGTTTGCCCTTGAGATCCATTCAATTTGTTGTGTGTATCAATGTTCATTCCTTTTTATTGCTGAGTAGTATTCCTTTGCATGGATGTACCACAGTTCACCCACTGAAGGACATTTGGGTTGTTTCTAGCTTTTGGTTCTTACAAAGGAAGCTGCTGTGAATAATCAGACAGAGGTTTTTGGGAGGACATAAATTTTCATTTCTCTAGCATAAATAGCCAGGCACGTAATTGATGGGTCATATGTCTTATAGTGGAAATAACTGATTAACAACTAAATATATATCTTTTTTTTAGAATTAAAATGATCAAATATTTTTAGCTTTATAAAAAGGCCCAATTTTGTCTTTGTTTTTGTCATTTGCCACCAATGCATGAAAACTTAATTTTAGATTGTAATCAAAGTTTTCTTTTCTTTTTTTTAAAGTTATACTCCATTTATAGTTATTATAAAATATTTTCTATGTTCCCTGTGTTGTACAATATGTCCTTGTAGCTTATTTTATACCTAATAATTTGTACTTTTTACTCCCCTACCTCTATATTACTTCTTTCCCCTTCTCTCTCCCTACTGATAGCTACTAGTTTGTTTTCTATATCTGTGAGTCTGCTTCTTTTTAGTTATATTCACTAGTTTATTGAATTTTTTAGATTCCACAGTGGTGTTCCATTATAATGCCACATATAAGTGGTATTATACCGTATTTGTCTTTCTCTGCCTGACTTAGCATAATGCCCTGCAAGTACATCCATGTTGCTACAAATGGCAAAATTTCATTTTTTTATGGCTGAGTAGTATTCAGTTGCACATATGTACCACATTTTCTTTATCCATTCATCTGTTGATGGACACTTAGGTTGCTTCCGTATCTTGGCTATTGTGAATGATGCTTCTATGAACACTGGGGTGCATATATCTTTTTGAATTAGTGTTTTTTGTTTTTGTTTTTCCAGTTGTATACCCAGGAGTAGAATTGCTGGGCCATTTGGTAGTTCTGTTTTTAGTTTTTTGAGAAAGCTGCATACTGTTTTCCACAGTGACTTCACCAATTTACTTTCCCACCAGTGGTGTATGAGGGTTCCCCTTCTCCACATCCTCACCAACATTTGTTATTTGTGTTCTTTTTGATGATAGTCATTCTGACAGGTATGAGGTGATATCTCAATGTGCTTTTGATTTGCATTTCCTTGATCACTAGTGATTTGAGCATCTTTTCATGTGCCTGTTGGCCATCTGCATTTCCTCTATTCAGTTCTTCTGCCCATTTTTAATCAGGTTGTTTGTCTTTTGATGTGGAGTTGTATGAGCTGTTTATATATCTTGGATATTAACCCCTTATCAGTTATATCATTTACAAGGTTGTCTTTTCATTTTGTTTGTTTCCTTTGCTATGCAAAAGCTTCTGAGACACTTTTTTAAAGCAACTACATAATAATCTGCCTGATTAAAGCATAACAAACAACTTACAACTCAGAAACATGACATTCCACCAGGTCTTCTGGTTCACTCTTTTGAAAATACGTGATGCCATCTTAGAGAAATCCTGTCACTGACCTTTCCTATTCTTTAAATGCATGCTACAGGGTTCGGCTTGAGTGGATCTGCCTTGACCAAAGTGTGCTTGTTTTGGGGAAATTCTGTTTTGACTTGTTTACTAGCTAATTCTTCATGTTGGAAAATGAGGTCAAGTAAACACTTGGGCACAGTCCTAAATTATAGCTATGGACACTGGGAGCTGTTTAGACCCTAGCCTGATTTAGAAGAGCAGTGTTTGAAAGCCCCAGAATGAAATGACCCAGTTACTGTGGTTTCTACTATATCTTCAAAGGCACCATCTTTTGAATTGCCCCTGACTGTCAGAAGTATGCTGGAGATAAGCCTTGTAAGGGTGCCAAGTCTGTTTTGTTCATAAAAACTTTCTCCCTGCAATCCATCCAGCCGAACCTTGTAATTATAGTCAGAGTCTTGCTCACCATGGCGACCATGGCTGCTGCTATCGAATATTAAATCTATTGATCTTGAGCATAGAGTATATCTCAGAGTTTTCAAATGACCCGTGCAGTCTCTTCCCCCAGGAATGAAGTATATTTTAGCTTCTCTTGGGTTTCTAAAGGCTCGTCTTATCTCTTGGCATAATGTGTTCTTTTGATTTGCTGGTGATTTTGTTACTTGCCAGGTGCAGATGCAAGCCAGAGGACAGAGGAAGAAGGTAGTCCAAGGAATATAGAGTTCTTGCATTTCAAGTCACCTTTCTTATGCTCTGTTGCCCTCACACCCAGGTCATTTCCTGAACTCCTCTAATTTTAAAGTGAAAGCCAATTCTTTTATTCTCTCAGGCTGTGTTGAGAAGATAGTGGGCTCCTGCAATAGAGAGTGACCCATTAAACAGAACTACCTTTAAACCTGTAATGCATAATTCCTACAGGCTGATTTATCTATCTTGGGCAAAACTGGTCAGTTTGAAATATGGCAGAGATGAACTATTACACTATGTTATAGTACCAAACTGTATTATACTATATGTAATTAAAGTACTATATCATTATATTACCATGTAATATCAGACTATGAAAATATAAACATTTGAGACATCATAGGAAAAAAGTTGATCTAAGAGTTGGGAGACCAGGGACAGTTCTGGTCTTCATTATTTAATTATTTGCTAGCTGTGTTGTTTAAGCCTTTCTTGCTCCAATTTTCTACTCTGCAGATATAAACTAACTATAATAATATGTATTTCATAGGTATCTTGATAGAATAATAAAAGATGTTAAGCTGAAGCACACTACTTTTGAGGAAGGAAAAAAATTAATATTAGAAAAAAATAAGTATAGTTTTAGCAAACATAAGAAAAATCATAATATTTGTCAAAGGTATAATTCTGGAGACCAAAAGTCTAATTTTTTTTTTAACTTTAGAATAGTTTTAAGATATTGTGAATTCCTACCCAAGAGCTTTTCTTTCTTTCTTTTTTAAATTATTTATTTGTTTATTTTTGGCTGCATTGTTCGGCTGCATCTTCATTGCTGCGCGTGGGCTTTCTCTAGTTGCAGCGAGCCGAGGCTACTCTTTGTTGTGGTGCAGTGGCTTGTCATTTTTGCGGAGCGTGGGTTCTACGTGCGCAGCCTTCAGTAGTTGTGGCACACAGGCTCAGTAATTGTGGCACACAGGCTTAGTTGCTCCACAGCATGTAGGATCTTCCAAGACGAGGGCTTGAACTTGTGTCCCCTGCATTGGCAGGCGGATTCTTAACCACTGTGCCACCAGGGAAGTCCCCAAGAGCTTTTCTTTCCCTTATTTTTTCTCCTAGTGGAGAGTGCTTCACACAATAGAGGTTAAAAATATTATTTTCTTGCTTTCTCAATCTCTCTTGTAGCTAGTAATGGTCATAAGTTCTAGCCACTGAGACACAGGGGTAAATCTTCGGGGTGATGTCTGTGAAGTATTTTCCTCCCTTAAAAAAAATAAATGAGAACTTCACGGAGAGTTTTCTCACCTGCTCTATTTTTTTCCTGTATATGAATGATTTCCAAGAGCTTTAGAAACCATCTTATGACCATAGGTGATAAACCCAAGGACAGAAGCCAACATGCTGAGGACAACGAAGTGAAATGATGGAAGATCCTGGCTGACACAGCCATGCACCTGAACCTCCCTAGACCACATTCCTTTTGACTTTGAGAAATAAAACCTCTTACTATTTAAGCCACTTTCTGTAATATTCTGTTTATTTGTATCTGAAGTCATCCTAATCCATATAAAAAAAAAAAGTTTCTTCCTCAGGAGCACAAACTCAGAGGTCACCATTTATATACAATGTGATGGTGCTCCTTGGAGTTGTATAACATGATGACCTTGGTCTTGGTGAACTCTTACTCATCCTTTAAGACTTATTTCAAATATCGCCTCTTCTGGGAAGTTCTCATACACAGAATAATCACTTCTAGCCAAACACAGTATCTTGTAATTATATATTGTTATAGAGATAGCAATTTTTTATAATATACTGAATTGTGATTAAATGTCAAGGAGTCTACTTCTCAAGTGCAGAAGCCATGTCCTATCATTTTATGTATTCCTAGTGTCTAGCACAGTATCTTCCTAGTATACAATAGGTGCTCACAAACAGTTTCTGGAATAAAACAAACTTCATTCACCTATTGAGTGATAATAGGATTTTCATTGTAGTAAAAGTTACCCAGACAAGCCGAGAAAATATTGATATTTTTCTCCATATGGATTTTAGAACAAGATATATGACAAAACATTTTTGGGTAATCAGTATTTATTTTAATGAAAATCTTAAATTTATATTTCAGGGCCACACTTCCTTCATCCCAACTCTTACCCATCCTACATCTATACCTGCAACTGAAAGATGAGACTGGATTTAGCATGATAATCCTGAGGCTGTAATGATCCATCACATCATTGAAAGATGCAGTTATGTTCAGTAGACTGTGCTTAGTAAGGTAAGAAATTATATATAGACATTTGGAGAAACGTTAGAAACCATAAGACTTGAACCAACAGAGGACTGGGCTACTCTTTTACCCTCAACCAGCAAAACTTCAGCTCAGTCACTCTGCAGGCTAATTATTATCCAACAATTTGCCTAATTGAAAATTAATTAATTTATTCATTCAACAAATACTGTTTGATAGCCTACTATAAATTAGATTTTTTTAATGAGATCAAAGGTTATATTGGTGGTCAATATATTCAAGGGCCCTGACTGCATGGGCTTTAAATATTTGTTCACATGTTGATAATGGTGATAATGGCCATCTTTAGGGTCAGGAGCAACCCTTCAACATCCTGACAAAAAGATCCCAGAGAGTGTTCAGCTCACTTTTTAAGCTGGGCTGGGTGAATAGGGTCCTAACTTTGATTTGAGTCATTGCTGGTGTAATTCTTAGCAATGTGTCACTCTATATACAATAGGCATGTACCTAATGATGTTAATTTATTGATTATGAATTTGTTTAGAGCCTATACCAATTTTCTATTTGTCTCTATGATCTGAATACTATTCAATACAGGCCTAAAAGTAATCTCAAAGCTCATTTATGTGGTATAGCTACCCTATATGGGTAGTTCTGCCTAATCAGAAAACCAATAAAATATAATGTTAACCTGGCTTCAAACTAGACCTGACTATCCCAGAAACCACACAGCAGTGATTCAGATGCCATTGCATTGCCCCAGTGCTGATGAAATGAGCAAAGCAATTGCCCCAAATGGTTCAGCAGATTTTCCATCATAGTTCCCATCTCTCCAGAAAGCCTATGAATTTTTGCAACCCTAGTGTTCAGTTATCAGTTACTATGTGTCAGATGTTGTGCTGAGCTTAACTATATCATATCCTTTGAGCCCATTACAAATCGATGATATAGGAAATACCCCCCTGACTTACTGATGATGAAACTGAGGCTTCAAGAGCTTAGGTTCCTTGTACAAGGTCACACAGCTTGTAGGTGGGCCAGCTGAGACATAAACCAGGTCTATGGGACTCCTAAGTCCATTCCTATTCGTTTTATATCATGCTTTCTTCTAGATATATCAATATGTAAAATTAACTTAATTTTTTAAACATCTTTATTGGAGTGTAATTGATTTACAATGTTGTGTTAGTTTTAGCTATATAACAAAGTGAATCAGCTCTGCGTATACATATATCCCCATATCCCCTCCCTCTTGCGTCTTCCTCCCACCCTCCCTATCCCACCCCTCTAGCTGGTCACAAAGCACCGAGCTGATCTCCCAGTGCTATGTAGCTGCTTCCCACTAGCTATATATTTTACATTTGGTAGTGTATATATGTCTATGCCAATCTGTCACCTCATCCCAGCTTACCCATCCCTCTCCCTGTGTCCTCAAGTCCATTTTCTACGTCTGCCTCTTTATTCCTGTCCTGCACCTAGGTTCTTCAGAACCATGTTTTTTTTTAGATTCCATGTATCTGTGTTAGCATACGGTATTTGTCTTTCTCTTTCTGACTTACTTCACTCTGTATGACAGACCCTAGGTCCATCCGCCTCACTACAAATAACTCAATTTTGTTTCGTTTTATGGCTGAGTAATATTCCATTGTATATATGTGCCATATCTTCTTTATCCATTCATCTGTCAGTGGGCACTTAGATTGCTTCCATGTCCTGGCTATTGTAAATAGAGCTGCAGTGAACACTGTGCTACATGACTCTTTTTGAATTATGGTTTTCTCAGGGTATATGCCCAGTGGTGGGATTGCTGGGTCGTATGGTAGTTCTATTTTTATTTTTTAAGGAACCTCCATACTGTTCTCCATAGTGGCTGTATCAATTTACATTCCCACCAGCAGTGCAAGAGGGTTCCCTTTTCTCCACACCCTCTCCAGCATTTATTGTCTGTAGATTTTTTGATGATGGCCATTCTAACTGGTGTGAGGTAATACCTCATTGTGGTTTTGATTTGCATTTCTCTAATGATTAGTGATGTTGAGCATCCTTTCATGTGTTTGTTGGCAATCTGTATGTCTTCTTTGGAGAAATGTCTATTTTGGTCTTCTGCCCGTTTTTGGATTGGGTTGTTTTTTTTTTTTTGATATTGAGCTGCATGAGCTACTTCTATATTTTGGAGATTAATCCTTTGTCAGTTGCTTCATTTGAAAATATATTCTCACATTCTGAGGGTTGTCTTTTCATCTTGTTTATGGTTTCCTTTGCTGTGCAAAAGCTTTTAAGTTTCATTAGGTCCCATTTGTTTATTTTTGTTTTTATTTCCATTTCTCTTGGAGATGGGTCAAAGGGATCTTGCTGTGATTTATGTCATAGAGTGTTCTGCCTATGTTTTCCTCTAAGAGTTTGATAGTGTCTGGCCTTACATTTAATCCATTTTAAGTTTATTTTTGTATACAGTGTTAGGGAGTGTTCTAATTTCATTCTTTTACATGCAGCTGTCCAGTTTTACTAGCACCACTTATTGAAGAGGCTGTCTTTTCTCCATTGTATTTTCTTGCCTCCTTTACCAAAGATAAGGTGAACATATGTGTGTAGGTTTATCTCTGGGCTTTCTATCCTGTTCCATTGATCTATATTTCTATTTTTGTGCCAGTACCATACTGTCTTGATTCCTATAGCTTTGTAGTGTAGTCTGAAGTTAGGGAGCCTGATTCCTCCAGCTCCATTTTTCTTTGTTAAGATTGCTTTGGCTATTCGGGGTCTTTTGTGTTTCCATACAAATTGTGAAATTTTTTGTTCTAGTTCTGTGGAAAATGCCATTGGTAGTTTGGTAGGGATTGCATTGAATTTGTAGATTGCTTTGGGTAGTATAGTCATTTTCACAATGTTGATTCTTCCAGTGCAAGGACATGGTCTATCTCTCCATCTGTTTGTAACCTCTTTAATTTCTTTCATCAGTGTCATAGTTTTCTGCATACAGGTCTTTTGTCTCCTTAGGTAGGTTTATTCCTAGGTATTTTATTCTTTTTGTGACAGTGGTAAATGGGAGTGTTTCCTTCAGTTCTCTTTCAGATTTTTCATCACTAGTGTATAGGAATGCAAGAGATTTCTGTGAATTATTTTTGTATCCTGATACTTTACCAAGTTAATTGATTAGCTCTAGTAGTTTTCTGGTAGCATCTTTAGGATTCTCTATGTATAGTATCATGTCATCTGCAAACAGTGACAGTTTTACTTCTTCTTTTCTGATTTGGATTCGTTTATTTCTTTTCCTTCTCTGATTGCTGTGACTAAAACTTCCAAAACTGCGTTGAATAATGGTGGTGAGAGTGGGCAACCTTGTCTTATTCCTGATCTTAGAGGAAATGGTTTTGGTTTTTCACAATTCAGAATGATGTTGGCTTTGGCTTTGTCATATATGGCCTTTATTATGTTGAGGTAGGTTCCCTCTATGCCTCCTTTCTGGAGGGTTTTTATCATAAATGGGTGTTGAATTTTATCGAAAGCTTTTTCTGCATCTATTGAGATGATCATATGATTTTTCTCCTTCAATTTGTTAATATGGTTTATCACATTGATTGATTTGTGTATATTGAAGAACCCTTGCATTCCTGGGGTAAACCCCACTTGATCATGGTGTATGATCCTTTTAATGTGCTGTTGGATTCTGTTTGCTACTGTTTTGTTGAGGATTTTCACGTGTATGTTCATCAGGGATATTGGCCTGTAGTTTTCTTTTTTGGAGACATCTTTGTCTGGTTTTGGTATCAGGGTGATGGTGGCCTTGTAGAATGAGTTTAGGAGTGTTCCTTCCTCTGCAATTTTTTTGAAGAGTTTGAGAAGGATAGGTGTTAGCTCTTCTCTAAATGTTTGATAGAATTTGCCTGCAAAGCCATCTGGTCTGGGGCTTTTCTTTGTTGGAAGATTTTTCATCACAGTTTCAATTTCAGTACTTGTGAATCATCTATTTAACTTTTCTATTTCTTCCTGGTTCAATCTCGGAAGGTTATGCTTTTCTAAGAATTTGTCTATTTCTTCCAGGTTGTCCATTTTATTGCATATAGTTGCTTGTAGTAACCTCTCATAATCCTTTGTATTTCTTCAGTGTCAGTTGTTATTTTTCATTTCTAATTCTGTTGATTTGAGTCTTTTTTTTCTTGATGAGTCTGGCTAATGGTTTATCAATTTTGTTCATCTTCTTAAAGAAACAGCTTTTAGTTTTATTGATATTTGCTATTGTGTCCTTCATTTCTTTTTCATTTATTTCTGATCTGATCTTTATGATTTCTTTCCTTCCGTGAACTTTGAAGGTTTTTTGTTCTTTTTTCTCTAATTGTTTTAGGTGTAAGATTAGGTTGTTTGTTTGAGGTTTTTCTTGTTTCTTGAGGTAAGATTTTATTGCTATAAACTTTTAGAACTGCTTTTGCTGCATTCCATAGGTTTCGGTCTATCGTGTTTTCATTGTCATTTGTTTCTAGGTATTTTTTCATTTCCTATTTTATTTCTTCAGTGATCTCTTGGTTATTTAGTAGTGTATTGTTTAGCCTCTATGTGTTTTTATTTTTTACAGTTTTTATCCTGTAATTGATATCTAGTCTCATAGCGTTGTGGTCAGAAATGATACTTGATACAATTTCAATTTTCTTAAACTTACTAAGGCTTGATTTGTGACCCAAGATATGGTCTATCCCAGAGAATGTTCCATGAGCACTTGAGAAGAAAGTGTATTCTGTTGTTTTTGATGGAATGTCCTATAAATATCAATTAAGTCCATCTTGTTTAATGTGTCATTTTAAGCTTGTGTTTCCTTATTTATTATCATTTTGGATGATCTGTCCATTGGTGAAAGTGGAGTGTTAAAGTCCCCTACTATTATTGTGTCACTGTCGATTTTCCCTTTTACAATTGTTAGCATTTGCCTTATGTATTGATGTGCTCATATGTTGGGTGCATAAATATTTACAATTGTTATTTCTTCTCTTGGATTGATCCCTTGATCATTATGTAGTGTCCTTCTTTGTCTCTTGTAATAGTCTTCATTTTAAAGTCTATTTTATCTGTTATGAGAATTGCTACTCCAGCTTCCTTTTGATTTCCATTTCCTTGGAATATCTTTTTCCATCCCCTCACTTTCAGTTGTATGTGTCCCTAGGTCTGAAGTGGGTCTCTTTTAGACAGCATATATATGGTTCTTGTTTTTGTATCCATTCAGCCAGTCTGCGCCTTCTGGTTGGAGCATTTAATCCATTTACATTTAAGCTAATTATCGATATGTATGTTCCTATTACCATTTTCTTAATTGATTTGGGTTTGTTTTTGTAAGTCTTTTCCTTCTCTTGTGTTTCCTGCCTAGGGACATTCCTTTAGCATTTGTTGTAGAGCTGGTATGGTGGTGCTGAATTCTCTTAGATTTTCTTGTCTGTAAAGGTTTTAATTTCTCTGTTGAATCTGAATGAGATCTTCGCTGGGTAATCTTGGTTGTAGGTTTTTCCCTTTCATCACTAAATATGTCCTTCCACTCCCTTCTGGCTTGCAGAGTTTCTGCTGAAAGATGAGCTGTTAACCTTCTGGGGATTCCCTTGTATGTTATTTGTTGCTTTTCCCTTGCTGCTTTTAATATTTTTTCTTTGTATTTAATTTTTGAGAGTTTGATTAATATGTCTTGGCGTGATTCCTCCTTGGATTTATCCTGTATGGGGCTCTCTGCGCTTCCTAGACTTAATTGACTATTTCCTTTCCCATATTAGGAAAGTTTTTGACTATAATCTCTTCAAATATTTTCTCAGTCCTTTTCTTTTTCTCTTCTCCTCTGGGACCCCTATGTTGTGGGGTCCCGAATGTTGGTGCATTTAATGTTGTCCCAGGGTCTCTGAGACTTTCCTCAATTCTTTTCATCCTTTTTTCTTTATTCTGCTCTGCAGTAGTTATTTCCACTATTTTATCTTCCAGGTCACTTATCCATTCTTCTGCCTCAGTTAGTCTGCTATTGATTCCTTCTAGAAAATTTTTAATTTCATTTATTGTGTTATTCATCATTGTTTGTTTGCTCTTTAGTTTTTCTAGTTCTTTGTTAAACGTTTCTTGTATTTTCTGCATTCTGTTTCCAAGATCTTGGATCATCTTTACTATCATTACTCTGAATTCTTTTTCAGGTAGACTGCCTATTTCCTCTTCATTTGTTTGGTCTGGTGGGTTTTTTCCTCACTCCTTCATCTGCTGCATATTTCTCTGTCTTCTCATTTTGCTTAACTTACTGTGTTTGGAGTCTCCTTTTCACAGGCTGCAGGTTCATAGTTCCCATTGTTTTTGGTGTCTGCCCCTAGTGGGTGAGGTTGGTTCAGTGGCTTGTGTAGGCTTCCTGGTGGAGGGGACTGGTGCCTGTGTTTTGGTGGGTGGGGCTGGGTCTTGTCTGTCTGGTGAGCGGGGCCACGTCTGGCGGTGTGTTTTGGGGTGTCTGTTAACTTAGTATGATTTTAGGCAACCTCTGTGCTAATGGATGGGGTTGTGTTCCTGTCTTGCTAATTGATTGGCATGGGGTGTCCACCACTGGACCTTGCTGACCGTTGGGTGTAGCTGGGTCTTAGTGTTGAGATGGAAATCTTTGGAAGAGCTCTTGCTGATTGATATTATGTGGACTGGGAGGTCTCTGGTAATCTAATGTCCTGAACTCAGCTCTCTCACCTCAGAGGCTCAGGCCTGACACCAGGCCAGAGCACCAAGACCCTGTGAGCCACATGGCTCAGGAGAAAAGGGAGAAAAAAGGAAAGAAAAATAAATAAATAAAAATTATTAAAATAAAAAATATAATAATAAAGAAGAGAGCAACCAAAGCAGTAAACAAATCCATCAATGAAACCAAGCACTAAAACCTATAGTAAGATAAACATAACAATCAGAAGCATATCAGTCGCAGTCAGCAAACCCCAAGTCTACAGTTGCTCCCGAATTACTCTGCCTCAATTTGGGGATGAATCGATGTCTATTCCTGTATTCCACAGATTTATGGTACCTCAAGTTGATTGTGGTGATTCAATCCACTGCTCCTGAGGCTGCTGGGAGAGATTTCCCTTTCTCTTCTTTGTTCGCATAGCTCCTGGGGTTTAGCTTTGGTTTTGGCCCCTCCTCTCCGTGTAGGTAGCCCTCAGGCATCTGTTCCCGCCCAGACAGGGCGGAGTTAAAGCAGTGGCTGATTAGGGGGCTCTGGCTCAGTCTTGCCAACGGAGGGAGGGGTATGGTAGTTATAATTGGAATGTGGGGTGAGCCTGCGGCGGCAGAGGCTGGCGTGACGTTGCAACAGCATGAGACACGCTGTGTGTTCTCCCGAGGAACTTGTCCCTGTTCACGGAATCCTGACAGTGGTGTGTTGCACAGGCTCCCGGGGGGATGTGGATAGTGACCTGTGCTTGCACACAGGCTTCTTGGTGGCTGCAGTAGCAGCCTTAGCATTTCATGACTGTCTCTGGTGGCCGCGCTGATATCCACGGCTCGCACCCATCTCTGGGGCTTGTTTAGGCGGTGCTCTGAATCCCCTCTCCTTGCGCACCCCAGAACAATGGTCTCTTACCTCTTAGGCAGGTCCAGACTTTTTCCTGGACTCCCTCCCGGTTAGCTGTGGTGCACTAGCCCCCTTCTGGCTGTGTTCATGCAGCCAACCCCAGTTCTCTTCCTGGGATCTCACCTCCAAAGCCCGAGCCTCAGCTCCCAGCCCCCACCCACCCCTGTGGGTGAGCAGACAAGCCTCTTGGGCTGGTGAGTGCTGGTCGGCACTGATGCTCTGTGAGGGAATCTCTCCAGTTTGCCCTCTGCACCCCTGTTGCTGAGCTCTCCTCCATGGCTCTGAAGTTTCCCTCCCACCCACCCCTCCATCTCCGCCAGTGAAGGGTCTTCCTAGTGTATGGAAACTTTTCCTCCTTCATAGCTCCATCCCAGAGGTGCATGTCCCATCCCTATTCTTTTTCTCCGTTTTTTCTTTTTTCTTTTGCCCTACACAGGTACATGGGGATTTTTTTGCCTTTTGGGAAGTCTGAGGTCTTCTGCCAGCGTTCAGTAGGTGTTCTGTAGGAGATGTTCCACAAGTAGATGTATTTTTGATGTATTTGTGGGGAGGAAGGTGATCTCCACGTCTTACTCCTCCACCATCTTGAAAATCCCAACTTAATTTTTAAATGCTGACACTTATCCATAGGAGCAACATATTATTGCATATCAAGCATACAGTTCATGAAATAACATTGACTTTGTATTACGTATAGTTTAATCTATCTATAAAGTGAAAAACCTAAAAATTATTATAATTTTCAACTTTTTGGTCCTTCTAGGTCATGATCACCTAACAAAACTGAAGAGTCTATCATGTTCAGTGGTTGTAAAAATTAATAAACTAAGCATCTTTCATAATCTTGCTTGCTAAGCCTGATATTAAATATACAACTAAGAATGGAAATGGTATTTTTAAGCATTCTGTATGCATTTGAAATACTGGCAGAATTTCATATGTAGGAACTCTAACAATAGAAACAACTCCACCAACCTTGGTTTTAATGTGTTCTTTTTATTCATATGCCTGGTTCCCTAAAGGTTTTATCTTGAAGTGTTAACAGGGAAATCTGTCACCAGTAGAGAACTAAATGAAGTCACGAGTCATATAACAAGCAGAACAGACAAGTAACCTTTACTTGGATACTTAAGAAAATACTGGCAGAAACCTTGATACAATCAATTTGCAAATAACTTGAAGACAAGAAGGTACTTAGTGGATAATGACTAATGTTCTACTTAAAACCAAATCCTTTTAAGTTAATCTAATATGGTAGATTAAGGAGAAATGATAGATGTACTGTGTCTTGATTGCAGCAAATCTTCTGATTATCTGCATGTTACACCTATCGATGAATAAAAAAGAAAAAAAAATGTGACCTAAAGCACATAGCTGACTGGATTATAGTCACTACATAATGTCAAACATCTGGATGAAAATACCAGATGCTCTATTTTTACAATGTCATATCTATGTGTATAAACACAACATATACACACATGTGTGCACACAGACACACACAGAATGTATGTACTTAGAAATATCTGAATTTTTAGCCTTTGTGTTATATTCGAAGTCTTATGTCAATATAAACTTGCTTAAAGTCCTATTCATATCAAAGGGTATGAATTGTGAGAAACTTAAAAGGAATGCAAGGAAAATTAGTGAGGCATCAGAAAATACTTTCTAGGCATAGATGTTAATGATATCAGGATAATTCAATCTGTAAAAAATGTAGATAAGGGATAATGTAATAGCATTATTTGACTATGCCTACATGGTACCAAAACAACCAAAAAATATGGTCAGATGACTACCCAAGCAAGTCAAATCAGTTTTTTTAAAAATCCAATGATGCCATCAAAATTGTAATTGATAGCCTATACATGTATTGCTTGAACTTTTACTAATGGCTATGGCATGTAAAATATAGGAATTTGCTGGCCCTTGTGGACTATTTCCTTGGGGGGTGGGTAGATAGCTTAAGCAAATCAAAGACAAAATTAGGGGAAGGTTAAAGAAATGGTCAAAGACAGAACATAAAAGCCAGAGCTCCAGAAGCCAGAATAAGGTATATGGACCCTCTGCTTGTTAGTAGAAAGTTCCATCCACCTGAAACCAGAGGGCCTTTAAGACTTAAAGAAACGCTGCCTCAGCCTGGAAAGCACCTTATATTCTTTCTGCCCCAATTGAAACCATAAGGTTTGCAAAGCTGGGTGTTGGTGCCACATTTCTGTTTCCTGACTTTATTCCATCTCCCATCTTTCTTTGGTGATTCTATCAGTGACTCTTCCTATGGCACCTGCCTCGTCTCATCCAAAAATCTAAGACCTCTGACCCCAAGTGGTGCTTTCATGCATCCTCCCACACTCCCAGCAAAGACCACCAAGATTTCTTGCCACTGCACTTGCCCGCATGAGCAAATTTCCCTCCAGTTTAAGAGCTCAGCATCAGACTCTTCGCAGCTTCTAAAATGTAAGTGATAAACTCATTCATTTGAATCCATTTAGTGGGAAAAGTCCTGAGGAAAATACTTCCCTCGCAGAGAGGTGTCCACCACATCCCAGACACTGGACCCTGCCCTGCTATGGGTACATTTTAAAAAATGACTATTCTGACTTTCCAAATGTAAGACAACACAGTTACATGGAAAAACACTGATGGTGGGAATATCAGGCCAGGCAAAGAGTGGTGAACATATAGGCAGGAGACAGGGTGAATATGGGTAGAAAAACATAAGGATATATTTGGAGGCTGATAGAACATGATGAGATTCTCAGGTCCTATAAGAATTAGCCTCCTTGTGTGCTCAAACATAAGGCTGACCCTATCTCAAACCTGTGTGATTCTATCAGAATAATATGTGGTAGTTAAATTCTATGAGTGTGTAGTAAGACTGCTTAGGAGCAAACCTTAGCCCTTACTCGTGGTGTAACTTTGGACAAGCTACTTGACCTCCGTGCCTCAGTTTCCTCAGCTGTAAAATGGGAAGGATGTTAACAGTGACTCCCTGAGGGTTAGTTAAGTAAGGGTTAAGTACATTCATGTAAAGTGCTTAGAATAGTACATGGCAGATGAGAAGTGCTCAATAAATAATGGCTAATTATTACTTATGCTTATGACTGTTACTACCACTACCACAATGCTAAGAGTCCACCTGAAGAAAATGAGCTTAGTCATTTTTTTCTTATTTACCGAATAACTACTAAAAGCCTGTGATATACCAAACACTGTTCTTGATATTTGAATGAAATGCTGAATAAGACAGGAACCATTATTGTTGTAGTGGGGAGAAAGGCAATATAAATAGATATATTAAATAACCAAGTAAATAATTATAAACTTTGACTATTGCTATGAAGGAAACAAACATGGTGCTAAAATAGAAAAATAATGGAGGAAAATATACTAGTCATTCTTAGATTGGTCAGGAAAAGCCCCTCTCAGGTAATAACATTTAAACTGAGACCTGAAGGTTGAGAAGGAACCAGCAATTTGAAAAGGCAGAGTGAATGTACGTGTGGAAACGTGGGGATCTATTTAGAGACTGATAGATCAGGATAGGACTCTCAGTTCCCATCAGAATTAGCTCTAGAGGAACGTGTGAATAGGCAGTCTCTACATTTCACTTCTTATTAATGAAACAGAAATCAGTAGTAAAAATATTTGCACCTGGCAGTAAAGCCTATTGAAAATTGTACCTTAAGGTTTTATCTAATAGCATTTAAAGATTGCAATTTAATTTTATAGTCAGTGTTCATTCTTTGTCAGATAATTGACCTGTGTGTAATGCCAAGATTGTCAGCTCCACTTCCAGAACTTACCCCATATCCATCCACCTTTCTTCATTACTACTGATCATCTCCCCAGTCCAAGTCACCATTATGTCACACAAATACAGTAGCTTCTCTAGGTCCAGTCCATAGACCACCAGAGGGAACTTAACAAAATGTAAATCAGGTGATGTATTTCCCCGGATTTGAACCTTTATATCTTCCCTTTTCCACTACAAATAAAATCCAAACTCTTTCTATGATCTGAAAGCCGCCACACAATCCAACCCCTGCCCAGCTCCTGACCAGATTCCAGGTTACGCTCTGCCTCTCTCACACTAGCTAAGTACTCTTTCTCCATCTCTTTATTGTTTCTAGATAGTGAACAAAGCAGGAAACCAAGCCTGACATGCAGCATTTGCCAATTTCTCTAGTGTAAATACTCCTACCTTGACCAGTGCCAAGCTATGAATACAATGTCACTGGACATGGAGCTGGGCAGAGATGCACAGTTGTCCCCCTTTGTAGTGTTTCCACTGTACAGATAACAGGAGGTGTAAAAACTGCAAGAACACAGATAATGGTGAAATTTATAATATAATTTAGGCAGTAATAAATTTTGAGTATTTATTGCCTTTGTTTTCAATAAAATTTAAGTGTAAGTTTATATAATTTATTTTTTGAAATGCATATTTTTAAAAACTGGCTTGCAGAATTTCTGAAAATTTAACAATAGGTCCTCATGAGGGGGTGCATGCTGACTCCAGGACATCACTGTATGTACCCCAGAAGTTCTTAAACACTCCTGCTTAGATTTGAATGTTTATACAAAACCAAGAAAATCCTCTGTGTTTTGGTGATGTTTTTTCACAGCTTTTTTTTTTGTTGGGGAAAGTCTTTATCTCTCCTTCATTTCTGAAGGATAAATTTGCTGGATAGAGTATTCTTGGATAGCATTTTTTTCTATCAGCACTTTGGCTATATCATCCTATTCTCTCCTGGTCTGTAAGATTTCTACTTGGAAATCTACTGATAGCCTTATAAGGGTTCACATGTAAGTTGCAAGCTTCTTTTTTCTTGGAGCTTTTAAAGATTCTCTCTGTCTTTGATTTTTTACAGTTTTATTATGATGTATCTTAGAGAGGATCTCTTTGAGTTTATTTGGTGAGCTATGAGCTTCATGAACTTGGATATCCAAATCTCTCTCCAGATTTGGGATATTCTCAGCCATTATTTCATTAAATAAGCTTTCTGCCCCCTTTGCCTTCTCTTTCTGGAACTCCAATAATTCACAATTGGCTCTTTGATTGGTATCCCAGTAGATCATGCAGACTTTCTTTATTCTTTTCCGATCCTTTTTCTTTGTTCTCCCTGACTAGACTATTTCAAAGTTCCTGTCTTCAAACTCACAGGCTCTTCTTCTGTTTGATCCATTCTGATGTTGATACTCTGTATTGCATTTTTTTTTCCATTTAATTCTTTGTATCCTTCAGCCCCAGAATTTCTGTTTGATTCTTTTTTATAATTTTTATCTCTCTGTTAAACTTCTCATTTTGTTCATATATTGTGTTGCTGATTTCATTGAATTGTCTTTCTTGTGGCTCGTTGGGTTCCCTTAAAACAGCTATTTTGTATTCTTTATCGAGTAAATCATAGATCTTCATGTCTTTGTTCATGGTTACTGGATGATGATTGTGATCCTCTAGTGGCGCCATGTTTTCCTGAAGTTTTTTTTTCACTGCTATCTTTGCATTTGAAATAGCTGTCACTTCCTCCAGTTACATACTGCCCTCTCCAGTGTGTCCAAACTCATGTATTTTTGCCCCAACAGTGTGCTGGAACTTCTCCACTGGAAACCTGCGCTTCCTCAGAGGCTTTTTTGCCAATGGGTGATTGTCTAAGGCAGTGTTTTCTGTAGCCTCTGGACCATAGCTTAGAGGGGGCTGGAGCTCATTCATGGGTCATTGCAGGGTCCACAGCCAGGACCAAGTCTATGTGCCTATTACCTGATGCCTGGTTGGGTCAGGCTCCTCCTGGGTCTCTTGGCATATGGTGCTGGATCCCACAGCTCCCACAAAGAGACTCTGTCTGTGAGTGAGTACCAAATTGTTGTTGAGGAAGATACGAACAAGGGACCTCTTAGCCATGATTATTAACACTGGAAAATTATTGAATGATTGGATGACTGTATCTTGTTCTATGGCCAAACTAAACAATATTTTTTCTAAAAAGTTAATTCTTTCTGACTTTTTTTTTCTAAAGTCACCACTTATATTTTTGTCACCCTTGCTCAAATCCTCTGAGTTGTCTGTTAAGCATCCACCTCCTCACCTCTGCTCTTCACCGGTATTGGTAAATGTAGCTGAAGTGTCCTTCCTCTACCCGTTTATATCTTTTCTAACTGCTGTCTATGGCCTAGCTCATACCCTTATCACCTTTCATTAGGGACTGTTAATTGTCTTCAAATTAGTTTTCCTACCTCCAGACTCTCACCACATTCATCCATCTTCCTGCTGCCAGAGGAACCCTCCTGAAGCACAGGTCAGATCATGACATGTCCTTTAAAACAGACCAGATGGCTCTGACATCAACAGGATAAAGTCCAAATTCCCTCATGTGCCATTCAGGCCCTTCCACAATCTGGCCTCAATCTGCCTACCCACCATTTCCTCTCAGCAAATCCTTCTACATTTGACATGCCGATGTTTCCCAGGTGAATTCCTCAGAACACTACTTCTTCAGAAATTAATAGATGCTACATTGAACACATTCCCCATGGCCAAATAAGTGGGGATGGCAATGCTGGCCTAAGCAGAGCTTGGTAGAACTTCTCAGAGCCAAACTGTGTTGAAAAAATATGACCCAACAATATATATATTTTGGGTATATATTTGGTAAAACTAGAGAAAAACAAGGGAATGATGAATACAAAATTCAGAGTAGTAGTTATTTTGTGTGGAAAGGAGGGAGGTATATATGAGGGACTTTAATGGTGTTGAGCATTGTTCTGTATCTTAAGCAAGGTAGTATGTACAAAAGTGCCTGTTATTTGTTGTTGTTTGTATATATTTTTTCACATTTTAACATCTCTGAAATCAGGATGGTCTTACAATTGCTGAGAGTCAAGTGACAATTGTGATGTAGTTGTCTTTACCTTAGAAATATCTTAACCAATTTCTTTAACTTATGTCCTCCTTTTTTTTTGTATGCATAAGAGTGACAACAAAAATCTAAGTGTGAAAGACCTCTTTTATTAAGTACAAAATAAATTTCTAAATGGCAAGAAAAAATTATCCATAAGTTTGTAGCAGTATTTACATTCAAGTTTAAAGGTAACTTAGGGATCTTTGTGGCTGAAGTAGATTCCCTTGACTTGTTCCCCCATTATGGTAAAAGTAGATGGTAAAGATGGCTGTTAAAATAGCAAGCTCAGTGTCTCACACCTAGTAGGTGCACACTAAATATTGTTGATTGGATTTCCAGTGACTGTTAATATTCAACTCAAATGACCCACTAACATTTTCAGCAAATCTGACCTTTTCAAAAAAAAAATAGGAACAGTGATTGGAAAGCTCACTTTGATTAATACCTGGCTTGATAAGACAATCTGTATTTATGTGCCAATGGGAAAAAGCTACTAGGAATTTTAAACTCAAGTTGGTCTTGCCCTTCTCCTAACTGCTGCTTTGCTTAGTTGTGTATGATGCTAATTACTTCTGTTCTCAATATCAAAACCATGATGTCCTTAAGGGACTGTGGCTTCTGTTTCGTTTATCGTATATAATGATATGTACATAGTGTTACTTAATCTGTTGTTTGATTAATGGTTCTGTTTCTAAAACGACACATTGATCACATCCTCAAAATATAGTGTTTTGGTTGTGAATCAGCTCTCTTTATATTGTCACAGGACCTTAAAATTCTACCCATGACTCTAAGTTGGAAACCATTCTGTGATATGTGAGTCTTATTTATTTGGCTCATGGTCAGTAAATCAAGAGAGATTGAAAGGTGGATAAACCGATTTACAGGGAAATCTCCATTTTATGTGTTTACTGACCTTCAAGTGTTTGTTTGACTAGTAGTAGATCCAATAGCAGACATACATTGGAACTAAAACCCCAGGAGACACCCAGATTCTACATATGACCCAACTTGAACTTCTCAGATTCATGTAGACACTACATGACCTGATCATCACTTTCTGTGGAAGTGTAAGTCTTAAGTTATATAGTCAGTCTTTCTTACTGTTGACAGTCATTTTTATTTGCATACTTTTCCTTTTCTGAAAGGGCTACTCCTTAGTTCACTTGTGATCTCTATTTTTCTGTTGTTCACGGTACCAACGTATTATAGTACGAAACTCTTATTAACTACTTATTGAATTCTTATCTTAATTATTTGTGAGGTAAAGACTTTGGGTAGTATATTCTATCCCTAAACTTTTTGGCATAATGAAAATGGAAGATTATTTAGAAATGGAAACTCTGTGTTCTACTTAGTTCTAATATCTTTATTATCCCTAAATCTGGACCAGAAATCTTGAGATTGTTACATTTTCTATTTGTTATTAAGAAATGATAAATCCTGGGACATAGTTCACTGTCCCAAGTTATTACATATCAAAAATTAAATCTCCCCAAGACAAATAAAATTGATGAAGAATTAATTGTGAATACAGCTCATTTAAAAAATTACACTTATATCTGCAGCCAAAAATACTTTTCTTAGTGAAGGAGACATCATTTAATTGTTAGGCAAAATTTTAGAATGATAAAGTTCTTATAGATTTAATTCATTCTAATTTAATAAGAATAGAATTAATTGCTTCTTTGGTTAATTTAAATATTAGCAATAATCATCCCAGTAGAGATTATTTAGAACAAAAAGACAATGCAGAACAAGCTTTAATAGAATTTGGCTGTCTCTAAAGACCACAGTTAAAAGCATCAACTATTTAATCTTATTTTTTTGTGAAATAATTTTCAATATGAATATTTTAAATCAGTGATCCAATTTAAATCTTGTTAAAAAGCAAGAAAAGCATGTAATCAGAAATAATTCTTCTGCCAAATCTTATATTAAGGTCAAAGCCTCTTACATACTTCTGAAAAGTATTTGGGAATCAGGCCATCGTAATTTTTAAAAAAATTATTTTTCTTTCTCATAGCATGTACATGTTCAGTGTGTTCTATGTCACTTTCTCCCTGACAGGCTCTATAAGAGAAAGTCTTCAATGTACTTGGAATAAAAAAATTCTAGATAATAAAATTCATTCTCTGGCTGGACATGCTGAAAGTCAGAAAGGGTAAAATTATCAAGTATTAACCTACTTGAAGAACTCTCCAAAATATTTCCATTAAGATTAATGATTTGCACTGCATTTAAATATCTGAAAAAAACAATGTTAAAAAAACAATGTTAAATTGTCCAGTTTGGCATTTGTTTTATAAGAAAGATGAGAGTCTGCTGAAAAGTCTATTAAAAGTGAGAGACACACTGCAAACTAGGAGGGAAGAGTTCTGGAAACTGCTTCACGGCATTAAGGAGCCAGAGAAGTCTTTCGTGGCTTGGAGACCTGGAGTTTCAGGAAATGCTCACTTGAGACCCAGAAGAGCTATGATTGTGATTTCTGAGGTGGCTCACTGGGTGCTCCATGATCTAGAAAGCTTGTTGTGACTTGAATCTTAGTTCTTGTGGAGATTGTTAGCTCCACAAAATTAGCTGGGAAAAGTCTTACGGTTCCAGTGAAGGAGGGAAATTATCAGGCCTTGCTGATCTCTCTTCTGTAATGATCTGTGTTTAGTCAGGGTTCTCCAGAAACAGAACTAATAGAACTTTATCTGTCTATCTATCTATTGAGAGAGAGAGATAAATTTTATAAGGAATTGACTCAGGTGGCTATGGAGACTGAGAAGTCCCAAAATCTGCAGTAAGCAAGCTGGGGGCCCAGGAGAGCCAATGATATAGTTCCAATCCAAGTGCAAAGGGTTGAGAAGCAGGAAAGCTGATAACATAAGATCCAGTCCAAAAGCCAGTGTGCTTGAAACCCAAGAAAAGCCTATGTTTCAGTTTGAGTCCAAAGGCAGGAAAAGACTAATGTCTCAGCTCAAGAGTCAGGCAGGAGGAGTTCCCTTTCATTGGGAAAGATCTGCCCCTTTTTTTCTATTCAGGCCTTCAACTGACTGATGAGGGCCACCTGCATTAGGGAGAGCAATCTGCTTTATTCAGTCTACTGATACAAATGATAATATTATCAAGAAACACCATTGTAACCTGATAATACTGATAGCTTTTTCTCATATTACCTGAAAGACATCGAAAGTATTATGTCCATTCTTTGGGCACAATTTAAAATAATTGGAAGCAGGGTTTTCTGTAGAATCATTAATATTGTAGACCTGGAAGAAATTTTAGAAAGTTTTAGTCTAAGTCTCTGATTTTATCTTTACAAAGACACCACTCGTGGGGTCCCTGAGGCAATAAGAGTCCAAACTGGTCCCTGTCCTCCTGCTCTCAGGCTAGGGCTTCTCCCACAGTCCATAGCACTTCTAAAGTCAAGAGAGCTGTTATGTGGGGAGAAGCTTGCCTTCTCTTTCACCTGCATCTGCTCCTTCTTCTCCTCTCCTCTTTCTTATCTTCCTCCAAGTGTTCTTCCTCCTGTTATCTTGCTCTTTCTCCTCCTCTTCCTGTTTCTCCTCTTTCTCTCCTTTTCCTCTTTATCCACCTCCTTCTCTTCCTCTCCTTTCTATTCCTCCCCTTATTCCTCTTTCTCCTCTTCCTTCTCTGTCTCCTTTTTTCCTGGAGTTGAAAAACTTAGGGATTGGAAAAAATACAAAACAAAGCATGCTTCCTTAACTTAGGTTTTTCTGTCTTCAGCCTGAAGGCAAAGGCTGTGATGGTCATCTCCCTGTGATGGATCCTCTGTTGAGCCAAGATCTTGGAGGTGTACCTAAAGCAAGAGTGTCCTTGAGGACTTGGAAATTGCATGCATGGTGCCCCTTTGGTTGAGACTTGGCATCTCACCGGAAAAACCATTTAGGGCGTTTGCTCAGTAAAAGTAAGATTTGATTGGCACACACTATATGTTGGGTCCTATGCTGAGCACTTTAGCTCACTTAGGAGAAGGAGAGAGGTCTTAGAGTTTTCATCATAAAAATGTAGTAAACATTTAGTCACCTTTCAGCAAGTAGATAAGAATTATAGACCGGAAACCATGGCAATGATACCTATATAAGATTTCTCAAATTTTGTTATCAACATGTTTGATATTATCTTATTATTTATTATTGCTATTATTATTACTATTTTATTATTGATTCTTTGCTATATTCATTAATTCACTTGTTTATTTATTCATCTGCCTACTCAACTCCCTAACACTTAACTCCTACTGTGTGTTGGGCACGTATGGGAGGTGCACAGGTAAATAGGACAGATTTTGCTCTCAAGAGTTAATACAGCATAACAGTTAAGAATTTGGACTCTGAAATAGGATGGATGATGTTTTAAGCTTAGTTTTTGTCACTTATTTAGAAGTTACTCTCTCTGAACCTTGGTTTGCTTATGTATAAAGTAGGGATTAATAGGACTATAGTGATGATTAAATGCATGGAAAGAGTTTGGCAGAGTACTTGGAGCATAGTAAGCATTCGTCAATGCTCATCATTATTTTTATTATTGACATTAACCTTGAAGCCAACTCAGAGATTCGTGAAGGTAAATCAATAGTATAGAAGAGTGTGATGCTGTTGTCAGTGCACGATGACAAATGGAGCTGAGGAAACTTGGACTAGATCCCTGGTAGAAGGATCAAAGAAGACTTCCTGGAGGACTTGCACTTGAGTTGAGTCCTTGGGCAGACTAGGAGCTACCTTACAAGAAGGAGTCTAAAAAAGGGTGTTCCAGGTAAAGGAGAATAGCAGTTATAAAAACAATAGGCTGTGAAAGCTCAAGGCACTTGCAGAGAAGGATTTTAAAGAAACTGACAGAAGCAGACCTCATAGAGTCCAATTTGAGGTAGGATAGTTCAATCACCCATTTTATAGATGAGGAGGTTGAGGCCTAAATGCCTTGGTTGAAATGAATTACCTAAGGTCAAACAACTGATGAGTGAGAGAGCTCTTTCACCCCGCAGTCCCCCTTGCCAATGCAAAGCTGACATGGGAGAACATCCTGCTGGTAGTTTACACATAGAAGTCAAGAGTTTCTGTAGAGAAATTTGCATCAGCAGCTTTCTATACCTATCACTTATAATCTTTTTCTTAACTACCTAGATATTGACAGCTGATAAAGCAGGTATTTTTGGGTATACATTGCTAGAATTGATTAATGTTTTTCTTTCCTAGAACCCACCTAACACTTTCTATTACTATCTCTCCTCATTGCCAGATCAAAGAGCTACTTGAAAATTCTTGCTCATATGATCTAGTCAAGATGAAGAAAGGGAACAAAAGAGTTAATGATATGAAACCAAGAAAAAAATGTCCAAGTCCAACTATACTGGTTTTCAGTCCCCAATTTCTTATCATTAGTATTTATTTAGCCAATTAGTCACTCAAGAAATGGAGTTTCCATCTACTCCATTGCGTAGGATTGTAGGACGTAGGATGTGTCCTAGGTCCTAGAGATACTGCAGTGATGGTGGGAATGTGACAAGAGAATGAATGACTGCAAAACAGTGTAACTAACTCGATGGGGAAAGTCAAAGCTGTTATGAGGGCTCCTGGGAAGGACATCTGTTCTGACCTTGAGTATTAAGGAGGGCTTTCTGGAGGAAGTAATTTCAGCATTGAGTTTTGCAATGGGTCAGAGTTAGTGAGCTAGAAAGGGTTAGTGGTTGGTGTTCCTCAGGTTAGGCTTGAGGAACAGCCAGTGCAATGGCCTGGAAGGAGGAGGATATATTCAGGATGCAGAAGTGAATCAGTGTGGCTGGAATGGTGGGAATTCATTCATCTCCAGAGGAGAGCATGGAGAGTGATGCAGAAACTGGGTATGAAGGGCTATGTGAACATGAGAAAGGAATTGGAAGTTCATTCTAAGGACAATGTGGAATTATATACTATTTATTAGGAGACTAAAAATATCAGACTTGTAATTTTATAAAGATCCAGTTGTAGTGCAGTGACTGACCAGATAGCCTAGGCCAAGAGTGGGTGCAGGAATATCAGCAGGGGAATTTTGTAATAACTAAAGCAAGACATATTAGTGGCCTGGGGATGGAAATAATTGGAAAGACAGGAGTGGTAACTGGCTTGGTAATTGATTGGACATGTGAGCAGATGAGGTAGAGGAGTCGTAGATGAATTGCACTCATTAGGTTCTGTTGAGCAGACCCTCATCTGACAGTGCCATTCACAGGAGCGGGGGACACTGGACTGAGGACAGTTTGGGGTTATAGAGAGGGTCAGAAAGAAATAGAATTGAGTTTAGTTTTGGATTTTTAGTCTGAAGTGTTTGTGGGTCACTCAAGTGAAGCTGTCTAGCATAAAGCAGGCAAGTGAAAATGTCAAATTAATGTACAGAAACTTAATGACTAATTATTTTCCCAAGATACTCTCTGGAAAGGGGATAAAACTCCCTGGACAAGGACCTTTGCTATCTATACTAGAATCTGGGGGTTTCCAGAACAGTCCCCACAGGGCTTAAACTGAGCCCAAAGCACTGAGCCACATACTGGCGGGAGAATAAGGAACATCTGAAGGAGTCTAAAGGAGGAAGTCAGAGACGCTTTTAAATCTCTTCTTCATTATTAATCCATATGAAGCTGTTCTGAACGCACCAAGCTGCTCAAGTAGTAAATGAACTAATTTTGTGATCAGCTTGAAGGACACAGCGGTTAAGAACATGGGCTTTTGAGTGGATAATTCTGGTTTAGAATTACAGTTCTGTCACTTACTCTATGACCTTAGGGAAATTAATCTTTTTAAGCCTCAATTTCTGTATCTATAAATGGGATAAAACTACCCAGTTAAGTATAAAAATACCAAGCTCATCAGATTGTTGTAAGGCTTGAGTGAAATAATGTATGTAAAGTTTTAGCAAGTTGCAGTGTCTGGCAAATAGTAAGTCTCTGGTAGTTACTATAGCCACTGCTGTTGTTATTATGTTGTTATTATTATTATATGTTATTATGTATGTTATTATGCCTCCAGGGAAGGCAAATATCCTTTTCCTCCTGTTTTCTACAGCAACCAGGAGTGAAAGGAGCACACAGCCACACCCATTCACACACATGTGCACAGAGAATGTGACTATGTGTTTATTTGTAATAACAGAAGACTTCATTGTTTTCTTGCTTGAAAGCCATAACCATGTTGTTCTATGGAAATATGAAAAAGAAGTGCATCCTGTTGCTAAGTGATATGCTCATGTAATTACTAGGGAAACAGATGGCTAATCAATAGTAGACAGGTAATTGCCTTAGAAATGGATTTAGTTAAAGATTGGAAATGATGATTAAGCGTATTGTTCTTATGATAGTGGTATATAGGCAGTTCATGGTCAATTATAATAAAAAATCATATTGAAAAGAGCATCTTATTTCTGCTTTCAAGCTAATAAGGAGCCAATACTTTCTCTGTTATTGAGCCAAGCTTTGGAAGAAAATGGAACCACTAATTGTGCTAGACAAATGCTTTATTCTAGGCTACTTTTCCTTCCAAGGAAGGAGTTCAGTATTGAAAAAGTCCAATTATCTATTCATTCATTCAACCAACATTTAACGAACACCCCCTATTATTCTTTTATGTACCTCCTACTCTGTACGTCCTTCCTCCACTTTGCCCCCCATATACTCCAAACTGACACACAAATTTAGAAATGGACACCTTACACACACATGTGTCTGTTGGCAAGGTAAATTGACACATTGGCAATTTGTTGGCAAGAGCAAACAAAAATGAAAATAGTATGTTAGGAGAGTGGAATAATTTTTTTCCAATGGTAAAATTTTATTTTAAATTTATTTTAATATTATTTTATAAGATACCAAAAATAAATACTACAAAGAATTGTTTTGTACGTGGTCAGAATCCAAGATACCATCTTGAAAGTTCCGGATAAAAAGGCTTCACTACTTTTAGAATTCAAATAATATGAGAGAAATAAATGGTTCTGTTTCTCGATGTTTTATCTCATTTTCTATTGTGAGAGGCATTTACAAGTATATTGAATTTCTCTTGCTTATGAATTCAACTGCTGCTGCTTTTCCACAAACAGCCTTAATCCTTTGTTTGGCTGTCAAAGTTGCTACTGCAGGAATTATGATGCTGCCAACAGAGAATTCAAGAACTAAAATGAAGAGGTTTTTAAAATGCCAATGCATACTTCCCCCCTTTTCTGGATATTTTATATACATATATATGTGTGTATATACGTGCGTGTGTGCGTCTGTGTATACATATATATATATATATAAAGAATGACAATCCTACATTAATTCTATTCTATATAATATTATTTATATATATAATATTAATTCTATATAATATTAATTCTATATAATACTAATTCTATATGAATATATATACATATATATATATATATAAATTCCTATTAAATGCTAACCTTGTTCAGGGCAGAGACCATAAAGTTTACTTAATCTGAAAACATGCTCTCTATGCTATATTTATTATTATACAATAAAATAAGTATATTCACTAATTAGTATATCAGCTAGCACTGAAGAGAGAAAATGGAAATGCTGGCTTTTATGGGAGTAGATTTCCATAGCTCTCCTCACGCCCATGCCAAGGTTTTGTTTTCTTTTTCTTTCAGCTTCCTAGACTCTAATTTTCAATCACTCAGGTTAGTTTCCCAATCATTGTCGGGAGGAGAGACTCAAGTTTTATTGTCTACTTTCACAAATATTATATCACTATTATTTAGTATGATTAAATAAAGAAAACAATGACTAAAATTATAATGATTGATTTTAAAATTTAGAGAGAATCACTATCTCTAAATGAGAGAGCTTCATTTAGGCTAAAAAATTGTAAGGAAAGTGCTCGCTTGCCAAAGATGCTGAGTTGCAGGTGTCTATTTCCATCCTGCTGAGGGCACATGTGACCCTCTGGAGCTCCTTCCCAGCCACCTGCTACAAATTTAAAGGCATAATTCCAAAACTTTTTTCCTTAAGATGCAGAATTGAAAGAACAATATTTTAAAATATGCTTAAAGATAGGAAGAAAATACAGCAATCAATGGTCTTCCTGCTTGTATATTATTCTACTCAAAACTCTCTAGACAAAAATCATTCTCGTCCTTTGGTGACAGAAGCAGATGTTTCAAAAAGGCCTGGATCACACAAAGTCAGACTTTGCCTAGCGGGGAAAGCATTCTTCATTGACAACCATCTGGATTTTGACTAGATGAAATGTGATAATGCAGAATATTGCCTCATAGTATCTATGGAGGTTTGGCTGATAATACCAACGATGATTTCAGCAAGGCCATTCACAGGGAGCAACTGCATTTATATGTATGTGTATGTGTATGTATGTATATATGTAAGTGGCGTGCATGTGTGTATGTGTGTGTGTGTGTGTGCGCGCGCATGCAAAAGTGTTTAATTCCACTTGCCCGATGCATTTTTTGCTTATATTACTTTCCTCACCTACAAGGTTACTGACATAATTTAACACCAACAGTCAAAGTTGTTAAATTGAAATTTTTCAAAATTAAAGATATAATTCCCAAGTGAGTACAGGGGACTTTGAGACATTAATCTGTAAAATTTCAAGGTCCTGAAAGTTTAAAACTCTGAAAAGAAGGGAAAGATTGTGGACACATGCTCCCATTTTGAGGTGCTGGCAATGTGAATGGATTTGCAAGACATGTAGAGGTACACTTTCCCCCTGTACAGTCCTTGAGTCAAAAGACATGATCACAGGCCAAAGCAGTTTCCCTGTCAGATGCCTCATTTCACAGAACACAGGTGTGGTCCTATGCAGGTAACTCTATGTACAAGGCAGGAGAGGCCAGGCTTCTGTGGGCCTCTTTTTTTTTTTTTTTTTTTTTTTTTTTAAATATCTTTACTGTAGTATAATTGCTTTACAATGTTGTTAGTTTCTGCTGTATAACAAAGTGAATCAACTATACATATACATATATCCTCATATCTCCTCCCTCTTGCATCTACCTCCTACCCTCCCTATCCCACCCTGCTAGGTGGTCACAGAACACTGAGCTGATCTCCCTGCGCTATGTGGCTGCTTCCCACTAGCTATCTATTTTACATTTGGTAGTGTATATATGTCCATGCCGCTCTCTAACTTCATCCCAGCTTACCCATCCCCCTCCCTGTGTCTTCAAGTCCATTTTCTATGTCTGCGTCTTTATTCCTGTCCTGCACCTAGGTTCTTCAGAACCATTTTTTTTTTTAGATTCCACATATGTGTGTTAGCATACGGTATTTGTTTTTCTCTTTCTGACTTACTTTGCTCTGTATGACAGACTCTAGGTCCATCCACCTCACTACAAATAACGCAATTTTGTTTCGTTTTATGGCTGAGTAATATTCCATTTTATATATGTGCCACATCTTCTTTATCCATTAATCTGTCAATGAACACTTAGATTGCTTCCATGTCCTGGCTATTGTAAATAGCGCTGCAATGAACATTGTGGTACATGACTTTTTGATTATGGTTTCTCAGGGAATATGTCCAGTAGTAGGATTGCTGGGTCATATGGTAATTCTATTTTTAGTTTTTTAAGGAACCTCCATACTGTTCTCCATAGTGGCTCTATCAATTTACATTCCCACCAGCAGTGCAAGAGGGTTCCCCTTTCTCCACACCCTCTCCAGCATTTATTGTTTGTAGATTTTTTGATGATGGCCATTCTGAGGCGTGAGGTAATACTTCATTGTAGTATTGACTTGCATTTCTCTAATGATTAGTGACGTTGAGCATCCTTTCATGGGTTTGTTGGCAATCTATATATCTTCTTTGGAGAAAATTCTATTTAAGCCTTCTGCCCATTTTTGGATTGGGTGGTTGGTTTTTCTAATATTGGGCTGCATGAGCTACTTGTATATTTTGGAGATTAATCCTTTGTCAGTTGCTTCATTTGCAAATATTTCATCCCATTCTGAGGGTTGTCTTTTCATCTTGTTTATGGTTTCGTTTGCTATGCAAAAGCTTTTAAGTTTCATTAGGTCCCATTTGTTTATTTTTGTTTTTATTTCCATTTCTCTAGGAGATGGGTCAAAAAAGATCTCGCTGTGATTTTTGTCATAGGGTGTTCTGCCTATGTTTTCCTCTAAGAGCTTTATAGTGTCTGGCCTTACTTTTAGGTCTTTGATCCATTTTGAGTTTATTTTTGCATATGGTGTTAGGGAGTGTTCTAATTTCATTCTTTTACCTGTAGCTGTCCAGTTTTCCCAGCACCACTTATTGAAGAGGCTGTCTTTTCTCCATTGTATATTCTTGCCTCCTTATCAAAGATAAGGTGACCATATGTGTGTGGGTTTATCTCTGGGCTTTCTATCCTATTCCATTGATCTATATTTCTGTTTTTGTGGCAGTACCATGCTGCCTTGATTACTGTAGCTTTGTAGTATAGTCTGAAGTCAGGGAGCCTGATTCTTCCAGCTCCATTTTTCTTTCTCAAGATTGCTTTGGCTATTCAGAGTCTTTTGTGTTTCCATACAAAGTGTGAAATTCTTTGTTGTAGTTCTGTGAAAAATGCCATTGATAGTTTGATAGAGATTGCATTGAATTTGTAGATTGCTTTGGGTAGTATAGTCATTTTCAAAATGTTGATTCCTCCAGTGCAAGAACATGGTATATCTCTCCATCTGTTTGTACCCTCTTTAATTTCTTTCATCAGTGTCTTATAATTTTCTGCATACAGGTCTTTTGTCTCCTTAGGTAGGTTTATTCCTAGGTATTTTATTCTTTTTGTTGCAATGGTAAATAGGAGTGTTTCCTTCAGTTCTCTTTCAGATTTTTCATCACTAGTGTATAGGAATGCAAGAGATTTCTGTGCATTAACTTTGTATCCTGATACTTTACCAAATCAATTGATTAGCTCTAGTAGTTTTCTGGTAGCATCTTTAGGATTCTCTATGTATAGTATCATGTCATCTGCAAACAGTGACAGTTTTACTGAGAGTGGGCAACCTTGTCTTTTTCCTGATTTTAGAGAAAATGGTTTCTGTTTTTCACCATTGAGAATGATGTTGGCTGTATGTTTGTCATATATGGCCTTTATTATGTTGAAGTAATGCCTACTTTCTGGACGGTTTTTATCTTAAATTGGTGTTGAATTTTGTTAAAAGCTTTTTCTGCATCTATTGAGATGATCATATGGTTTTTGTTTGTTTGTTTGTTTGTTTTTTGTGATACGCGGGCCTCTCACTGTTGTGGCCTCTCCCGTTGCGGAGCACAGGCTCCGGATGTGCAGGCTCAGCGGCCATGGCTCACGGGCTCAGCCGCTCCGCGGCATGTGGGATCTTCCCAGACCGGGGCACGAACCCATGTCCCCTGCATCGGCAGGCGGACTCTCAACCACTGCACCACCAGGGAAGCCCGATCATATGGTTTTTATTCTTCAGTTTGTTAATAAGGAGTATCACATTGATTGATTTGCGTATATTGAAGAATCCTTGCATTCCTGGGATAAACCCCACTTGATCATGGTGTATGATCCTTTTAGTGTGCTGTTGGATTCTGTTTGCTAGTATTTTGTTGAGGATTTTTGCATCTATGTTCATCAGTGATATTGGCCTGTAGTTTTCTTTCTTTGTGGCATCTTTTTCTGCTTTTGGTATCAGTGTGATGGTGGCCTCATAGAATGAGTTTGGGAGTGTTCCTCCCTCTGCTATATTTTGGAATAGTTTGAGAAGGATAGGTGTTATCTCTTCTCTAAATGTTTGATAGAATTCACCTGTGAAGCCATCTGGTCCTGGGCTTTTGTTTGTTGGAAGATTTTTAATCACAGTTTCAACTTCAGTGCTTGTGATTGGTCTGTTCATATTTTCTGTTTCTTCCTGGTTCAGTCTTAGAAGGTTGTGCTTTTCTAAGAATTTGTCCATTTCTTCCAGGTTGTCCATTTTACTGCATATAGTTGCTTGTAGTAATCTCTCATGATCCTTTGTATTTCGGCAGTGTCAGTTACTTCTCATTTTTCATTTCTAATTCTATTGATTTGAGTCCTTTCTCTTTTTTTCTTGATGAGTCTGGCTAGTGGTTTATCAATTTTGTTTATCTTCTCAAAGAACCAGCTTTTAGTTTTTGTTTTTGTTTTTTGCGGTACGCAGGCCTCTCACTGCTGTGGCCTCTCCTGTTGAGGAGCACAGGCTCTGGATGTGCAGGCTCAGCAGCCATGCCTCACAGGACCAGCCGCTCCGCGGCATGTGGGATCCTCCCAGACCAGGGCACGAACCCGTGTCCCCTGCATCGGCAGGCAGACTCCCAACCACTGCGCCACCAGGGAAGCCCCCCAGCTTTTAGTTTTATTGATCTTTGCTATTGTGTCCTTCATTTCTTTTTCATTTATTTCTGATTTGATCTTTATGATTTCTTTCCTTCTTTGAACTTTGAGGGTTTTTTCTTCTTTTTTCTCTAATTGCTTTAGGTGTACAATTAGGTTGTTTATTTGAGATTTTTCTTGTTTCTTGAGGTAGGATTGTATTGCTATAAACTTCCCTCTTAGAACTGCTTTTGCTGCATCCCATTGGTTTTGGGCCATCGTGTCTTCATTGTCATTTGTTTCTAGGTATTTTTTGATTTCCTCTTTTATATCTTCAGTGAACTCTTGGTTATTTAGCAGTGTATTGTTTAACCTCCATGTGTTTGTATTTTTAGTTTTTTTCCTGTAATTGATATCTAGTCTCATAGCGTTGTGGTTGGAAACCATACTTGATACAATTTCAATTTTCTTAAATTTACCAAGGCTTGATTTGTGATCCAAGATATGATCTATCCTGGAGAATGTTCCATGAGCACTTGAGAAGAAAGTGTATTCTGTTGTTTTTGATGGAATGTCCTATAAATATCAATTAAGTCCATCTTGTTTAATTTGTCATTTAAAGCTTGTGTTTCCTTATTTACTTTCATTTTGGATGATCTGTCCATTGGTGTAAGTGGGGTGTTAAAGTCCCCTACTATTATTGTGTTACTGTCAGTTTCCCCTTTTATGGCTATTAGCATTTGCCTTATGTATTGAGTGCTCCTATGTTGGGTGCATACATATTTAGAGTTGTTATATCTTCTTCTTGGATTGATCCCTTGATCATTATGTAGTGTCCTTCCTTGTCTGTTCTAACATTCTTTATTTTAAAGTCTATTTTGTCTGATACGAGAATTGCTACCCCAGCTTTCTTTTGATTTCCATTTGCATGGAATATCTTTTTTCATCCCCTCACTTTCAGTCTGTATGTGTCCCTAGGTCTGAAGTGGGTCTCTTGTAGACAGCATATATACAGGTCTTGTTTTTGTATCTATTTAGCCAGTCTGTGTCTTTTGTTTGGAGCATTTAATCCATTTACTTTTAAGCTAATTATCAATATGTATGTTCCTGTTACCATTTTCTTGATTGTTTTGCATTTGTTTTTGTAGGTCCTTTTCCTTCTCTTGTGTGTCCTGCCTAGAGAAGTTCCTTTCGCATTTGTTGTAAAGCTGGCTTGGTGGTGCTGAATTCTCTTAGCTTTTGCTTGTCTGTAAAGGTTTTAATTTCTCCATCAAATCTGAATGAGATCCTTGCTGGGTAGAGTAATCTTGGTTGTAGTTTTTTCCCTTTCATAACTTTAGTTATATCCTGCCACTCCCTTCTGGCTTTCAGAGTTTCTGATGAAAGATCAGCTGTTAACCTTATGGGGATTCCTTTGTATGTTATTTGTTGCGTTTCCCTGTGGGCCTCTTTATTGTAAACAGATTTTTAAATGAACCAGAGCCTTAATTTCCAGAAGAATAATCACAGGCACGGAAAGGAAGGTTAGACTGAAGTGTGGGAAACAGCCGCAGGTCTAATTTGAGGACTGTGAATCTCGGTAGCGTCCTTTAAATATTTCAGAACACTCTGCTGTTTCCAGGGCTTCTTCAGGATTTATTTGAATATATTAGGATCAAAAGAGCCCTCCTGTTTCCTTAGAGTTAAGCAAGCGCTGCCAGTGGCCCTGCTTTAGCCCATTCAGTTATGCTCTGTGCACTGTATATGGCCCTTTCTGCATCCTCTGCACTCCAGGCCAAGCACAATCCAGCAGTCATGACTCAGACACTATTTAATTTCCTCCTCGAATCATCCTGTTTCATATAAGTTGACTTTTTCATGACTCTCAAATTTCCTCATTAGAAAATGACAGGCTCTCTGGGATTAGAAAACTTATCTGATAAGACTGTATCTAAAAGTGTCTGGGTAAGATTTTCCTCATTTAAAAGTGAAAGGAAAGCCCTTGATCGGCTCCACTAGGAGGATTCAGAGCATGCAGACAATCCACTTGGATTTTGGTAGAAAACCTTTTGTTGTTGGAGCAGCTGATGGAACTGGGGTCAGAGATGGATCTGAAGGAGCTCTGATTTTAAGAAGGTCAAAATAATTATGGACTCCACTCTCAGAGTGCCCCTTACCTGTAAAGCATTTAACGTATGCCACTTCTTATATTCCCCATAGCTCTGCAGTGTGCATATTACAGTTAGGGACACTTGAATTCGGAAAGGCCCAGGAGCTTGCTCAAGTTTATCCAGCAGATGTGTTGCAGGGCTGGGATTTAAACCTGGTCCCTGGACTCCATTCTTTCCATTGCATTGTTCTGCCTCTCAGGGCAAATAACTCTTCCAAAAAGAAATGCCAGGTAGACATGCTGCAGATACATTAGTTTGTATGAATACATTCCATTAACAATATCTATTTTGTCTGGAGAATCCTAGCAGTTTTAGACCTCAGCAACTGGAGTAGCATAATTAGTACTGAACCAGTCCTGGGCCATGCTGTTAGGATTTAAACCCTCACATTTATTTGGGATTTAGCCACTGGCTGGGCTGGGTGATTTGTGGCTGTTACTTTTCTGGGGTTAGGTTTCTTGAGCTATAAAATGAGGATAATAATAATACTTTCTTCATAGGTTGTTATGACAATTAAATGATAAAATGCTTGCAAAGTGCTCTTGGGTAATCAATACCAGGTAACTATTGTTATTACCAAAACTTTTAAGTACTTTTGTCTTCCCTGCCCTGTGTATATGGGGAAGAAAAAAATTTTTTTCCAGAGGAAAATTTTTGGAACAAATTAACTTGTGACTTGCTACGAACCTCAAATAACAGTACCAAATAAATAAGGTTGATGTACAATATTTGCCAGCAGCTGAGGGCATTGCAACAAAGCATTCACTGGTGGATGGGAAAGGCAGAGCCTGTCATGCCCCATTACTTCATAGTCTAACTGTGTGCTGACTCTGTCAAAGGCAGGCAGTAATCACAGATAGGTTTATATGCTGGAGAATTGATATGGTCATATTTTCACATCTCAAAAGCAAAGTCAAGAAAAAAGGTGATCAGAAAGTTTTTATGGCTCTAATCATGAAATGGTGACAGCTTTGGCTTGCTGATTTGCCTTTCATTCACCTCTGTAATTTGGTGTGAGCTGCCCAACCAAAACTGGAGGTAGGGAAGGGGAATCCCTTCTGTCTTTTGGGCATTTTGCAACGAAGAACGTGTCAGTTCTTATTTATCTTGTAAAGGGTAATTGATTGGGGATGGTGGTAAGTGTTCAGATGGGATTTCTGGAGGGCATCTATCTTAGTCCCCCACAGCCCACACGATCAATATTGTTTATGCTAATGACATGATCGCCCCACCACATCAGAAATCCTGGAAAGCATGTGCAGGAGCAGTCGCAGTACCATATTCAATTATCTCTTTGTATTTCTAATGGTAGTAATAAATTAGAAGACATTTATATGACTACTATTCTGAACTGACAAATCCATTGTTTTCTTGTTAAATGGTGCTAATTGTCGTTGTCATGGAAACCCTGAAGGTACTTAGGCTGAATTGTCCAATCTATTTTTTTTCCTTTGTGAGAGATTATTTCTTTGGCTGACATTGAAGTTCCCCCTGTAGAAAGCTATTATACATATACTCACAAGACACTTGCTGTATGTTAAAAATCCTCAATAAATCTGTTAATTATACCTGTACTGTGGTTATGAGAATCAATTTGCTTCAAACCTAAACTGAAAACCTGGAAAAATTAGTAAAACAAGTTGGCTGGGTTTTTGTTTCTTTGCCAAAATTATTCATTTAACACCTAGATGATTCTGAAAAAAAACAAATCTACCTGCTTTAAAATGCTTGTATCATTTTATTTCTATATGTATGCTTTTAAAATACCATTTTGCAGTAACTTTTTCCAGAAAATAGAAAAATTATATTAAAGAGTTCTGTCTGCTTCATATTCATCCCATGGGCAGATTTCACAGAGAACAGATAAATATTCATGGAGTATATGTCTGGAGAGAAGTCTCTGGAGTTTAATTGTCTTAGGAAAAATATTAGACCCACCAGCTGTTAATTGTGGGTACTTTACCTGGGTTTCAGTGTCCTCGTGTGTAAAATGAAAGTCATGACTTCATTGGGTTGTTGGAAAGTTGAAGCATAACAATACATGTCATGTTCCTGGTTCAGTGCCAGGCAGATAACAGATGCTCAAGAAATGTCACTCCTGTTCCAGTCTAAGTCTCCCTAATCAACCTCCCCTCCTTCACCCCCTCATAGAAACTCATCACTAGGATCCTGGAGTGATGTATTTGAATCAAAAGGAAAGAATGTTTGGCTGGCAGAACCTCAGAGAATTTTTAGTGTCCTCATGCCATCCCATGTTATGGGAGACAAGCAATGTCCCATGACAAACCTGACCTGGAAAGAGAAGGTTTCACAAAGATCTGGTAAATTACATAGTGATAACATCCAAGTAACCCTCAAGAAGTGTAACCCCTCCCAACTCAACATCTAGTCATGCAGGAGTGGGGTGGGGTGGGGAGAGAACTCATTAGGAGCAGTTGTTTGCCCTTTGCATGTGTGAGTTTTAGTAAATGCACAACTGAAAAATTTTAACATGGTGACATAGCTATTCCCTCAGCTCTCTACACCTATGCAAAACCTTCATTCTTGGGATGATGAAGTATAGTCACCATATTTGTAGCTTATGATATCTAAAAGGAAATAAACAGTCTTATAAGTCTTTATCTTACTAAATCTTCCCTATCACATATTTGGTTCATATTATGAATCTTAATTATTTCTTTTAATAAAAGTGAACATAGGGAGTAAATCAAGTTTCCCACTGTATCTTATTTGTGCCTCAATTAATAGCATATACATATACTTACCATATGACATTACCATTGTTTAAATATCTTTATCCCCACAGATTGAACAATTACAGATAGGGACAGCAGTCTATAAAACAAAAAGAAACAAAATGAAACAGAAACTTGATATCTCCCACACCAAGTAAGGTTAGGCTATTCATTCATTCAGTGATGATTTACTGAGTATCTAATATTTTCCCCTACACTGTGTTAGCTGTGGGAGATTCAGTAGTGAGCGTGGCAGACACGTGTCTTTCCTCCCTGGGCATTATGGATGCATCTACAAGAGTGGACGCTAAGTGCCCTGAGCAGTGGAATGCGGGCTCTCGGAGCACAAGGTGGCTTCCTAACCCACATGGGAATGGCATACTCACAGAACCAAAGCAGACTTCCCCAAGGCGATGACTTTGAAGCAGAGAACTGAAGATGTGTAGCTTGCATGAAGAGGTTAGAGAGAATGTTCCAAACAGAAGGAAATGCAGTTTGTAGACAGTTGAAGGTCAGAGGCCAAAAGACCTCTGTTTCTTGAATTCAAAAGTTTCTTGAATTCCTGTGCCTGCAACATACTAGGGAAGAGTCTCAAGCTTGTACAAACCCCACACTGGTGACATTGATCTGCTGTTTTTATTAGGATATTGTGTTTTTAAATAAACTGCAGGATCAACTCTGTACCTCTGTGTCTTAGGCTGAGGTTATACCTCTGATAGGCCCTGATTGTGCAGCCTTTCAAGATGACTTTGAAGCAACATGCCACTCTCCCAGCATACCCCGGAATGGAGCCCTTGGGTGAAGAACAAAGGCAAAAGCCAGGGTTTCTTTGGAATTTCAACTTGCTTATCTGTTACTCTAGACTTCAAACACATTTTAGTTTCTCATGAGGCTGCTCACTCATATGCTAGTTAGGCAAGGATTTGAACCAATTATCCAATATTTTAAATAAGGTGTTACAGGGGTGCCCAGAATTAAGGAAATTGTAGAACATGGCACACTGTTGGAGTCCAGTCAGAGAAATCTGGATTTGCCTCCTGGCTCCTGCTCTTCAGCTCTAGGAAACCTCCGGCATGTTCTTCCTTTCATCTGTCAGGCAGAGTTAGGAATACCTACCCAGAAGACTGCTGTGAGGATTAAGTGAGATGACCTTTATTACCTGTTTAACATGATGCCTGGTTTCGTCAGCAAACAATAATTAATGATGAGAGTAATATTTTAAAGCCTCAGCAACATTTTCTCTTCTTTTCTCCTGTATTTTCTTTCTTTTAAAAAATAGCTTTATTGGAATTTAATTTATATACTATAACATTTATCCATTTTAACTGTACAACTCAGTGAATTTTAGTATATTCAGAATTGCATAATTATCACCACAGTTGAGTTTTAGGACATTTCCATCACCTCAGCAAAAATACTTTTGGATTTCTTTTGTGCTATGAATTCTTAATTGTGTTCAGGAAATGTTCTATTTAAGGATCCAGGATAATCATTATATTTACTAAATAACCACAGGTTGTCATTTTGCAACATTATGATAATTATCATTTGTAATGTTAATTCTTTAAGTATGCTACAACCTTTGATAACTCATTTGGCTACATACTCTTCCTATAATTCAGACTAACCATTTGTGTTTTACTTATGTGGCTAAGTATTTTGGTATTTTTTTAGTAATCATTATTTTAAAGGATACATCCTCTGATAACTTCCTTCCAATGACTCTTCAGATAATAAGGGGACATAACATAATATTTGTTGATATTATTAAGAAATATTGAAATAGTTTTTAGTATTTTGTACAAAGAACATTCCATCATCACTGGGTGGTACTTATTCAAATAAACAAGTTAGAAAAATAACAACAAATTGTCATGAAACCTCTTGGAAAAAATGTGGTTTCTTTTTTAAGTTTTATTATGAAAATATGGTCATTGAAATCATCTTGAAAGTGTTACTAGAAACTCTGAAAAAAGGCAGACACTTGTAGAAAGGTGGTATGCTGTGGGATTAGGCATGAGGGCTCTATGTAGCCAGACTCTGGTTCAAACTCAATTCTACCAGTTAGTAGCTGTGGGATGTTAAACCAAGTTCCTTAACTCTCTGGGCCATAGCCTCCTTGCTTCTAAAATAGAGATGATAATAGGGTTGTGGGAATTAAGCTATCATATATGTAAAGCAATTAGTATGGTGCCTGGCATATAGTAAGACTTCAATAAATGGCCACTGGAATTTTATTGAGTTGTAGACTACTAGGGTATTGATAAAGGAACCCATTTTATTAAGTTTAAGAATACAGGGGTGACTTCCTATTAGGAAAATTACAAATATGGGAAGCGGTTTCTTTTATCTTCAGTAGGGAATCAAAAGTCTCCCCCTCTGATCGGGAAATGACAGTCATCCAAGAACTAAATAAAGATAATGCACATTCTTCATGGCATTGAGAGAGAACTATTGCCTGTAATCTGATTTTGTTGTTTAGTTATGAGGGAGGAAACGAGACTGAGTATTTCCCAAGAAAGACTGAGAAAATCATGCACTTGGCTCAGTAGCAGAAATGGCCACTTGAGAAGCAAGCAGTACTCAAAAATGGGAGATAAATTTATGTATTTACCACTTGAATTCATGACTGTGAATATTAATAACTGCTACAAAAGTCAGTCCCGAATTTTCCATCCAAGTTGTTTGGTAATGACAGGATTGGTCGTCTTTCACGAGCCAACAGTCAGGGGCTTAGTGGGAGTTTGCTTGGAGGATATGCCCATGCCCTAAACTCGACATCCACAGGTATAAGTGAGTTGGGCACGTTAAGGTGTGTTAAATATGCTGCTTGTTAAATTTAAAGTGTTCACTCTGTCCTATCGTGTTGATCAGCTCACCTGTACTTCACCCCAGCTCTGCCCAGAAGAGGGGTCTGGAGCTAGGCAGCTCCTCTTGTCTTGTAGGCTTTGTAGGATGATGTACCAGGGCTCCCTGGACTACTGATTTTCCTTTACCTGCTATCTTACATCTGTACCCACATCCTTAATGCTAAGTCCACCAGCCACTCACCTATGCTTAAACCTGTACAGGATAGATTAGCTGTACGCCATCCACTCAGCTAGGCAGGAACATGTCTGTTTCACGTTTGAATGAGACCCCAATGTCTGGGAGGAAACAGAACTCTATCTACAATGGACTGGTTACCCTAAGAAACAGAGTTGTTCTTTGCAGAAGTACATGCCTACCTTTGGCCCTGATTTAGGATTACAACTAAAATAAAAATTTTTTCTAGAGTATTTTGCAGGAAAGTTTTCAAACTCCGTTTTCCCTTGATTATTCTGAAATGGATGAATAAGGTTTATAGTTTTGTGGGGGGTTTTTTGGCGGTACGCAGGCCTCTCACTGCTGCGGCCTCTCCCGTTGCGGAGCACAGGCTCCAGACGCGCCAGCCCAGCAGCCATGGCTCACGGGCCCAGCCGCTCCGCGGCATGTGGGATCCTCGCGGACCGGGGCACGAACCCGCTTCCCCTGCATCGGCAGGTGGACTCTCAACCACTGTGCCACCAGGGAAGCCCTATAGTTTTTTTCAGAATCTAAACCTTGAACTAAAAGGCTTTAAAGGAGGGCTACCTACTTGTTAATAAAATATGATATTGCATTCATTCTGTTTGACATTGTAAATTCGCCAAGGAAGGCAGTAGAAGATAGAAGTCTGAGAAACATTCCCAGTCTGGGAGAAATCATTCTAGAGGGTTGGGTAGGTGGTGAGAAAAGCAGAGGGTACTGTGACGGATAGGAAAATACTGCTGGAGTGCTGACATACCCCTCTTCTCGAAACACAGCCAGTAAACTTTGGGGCTTGTTTTTTTTTCCGAAAAAAATTTAATTATATATAATGGAAGAGTTTTGCCATGTAAACAAATCTCAGATTTTATGTTGCAAGGCACTATTTACTGACTTTACAAAGATTTAATTAACACTAAATTTAATGGAATAATTGTGTCATTAAAGCTCATTAAATGTTATTGAGATTTGTAGTTTTTAAGAAAGATTACATAGCCCCAAATATTTCCCAAATCTCCCAAATGTGATTTTCATGTGATACCCTTAATTTTTTTTTCCTCCTGGTAAATGTCATTCATTATAGGAAATTTGAGAAATGTGGCAAAGTATAAAAAAAAAAAAAAAAATTACTCAATCTCAGGCTTTTGCTGCGCAGATTTGCAAACATTGGTTGAGACTTGTAGACTGACAACTCTAAAGGACAATATATCCACAGTCTGCGTGCCAACTGGCACATGCTGATAATGTCTGACAGGCCTCTCCTGTCAAAGCTTTGAACACCAAATAACTACGAGTGTACTCTCTTTACCCTTTGAAAAATCAGAGACACTCGTTTTCTTTGAGTTACAGGTGGTGATATCATAAGAGCTTTGAGCTAGCTGCTCAGCCTCATTGATGCAAGTGCTATGGCAGACAATAAATTCTTCAAATCTGGGGTTGTTTTTCTTTTTTCTTTTCCAGTCTGCTAATGCCAAGTTGATAGTAGAGAATATAAACCTCGATAGCAATTTCAGTATTAGAGGTTGGAAAATACATGGAGATCTGAGTGAACAAAAGAAGAATGTACAATAATCGCATTAAACCTGTCCTACGTTGTTTGGAAATGATATCTTATTGTGTTAAAATGAACTGCTGGTCAGTGCCAGGGAAACAGTGTATTCTGAGAATTTACAATTGGTTTAGTGATTGCTTTTTATTACCATGGCTTCTATGGCTACTGCTATTATTGGGCTAGATGCTCATCTCCTTTAACTGTGATGTTCAAAGAAACCTAGCCACGTTGAATATAATTGTTACCCTTTATAACAGTGGGCCAGGTCAGATTCTCATCTTCTCGATCTGTGGTGTAATAAGGAGATAGTAAATCAATGCGATGGTAAAATTTAATAATGTATGAAGAATTTCATTGTTGGTGATGCTTTTTTAAATGATGACTTAGGGAATTTGAAAACAAGTAGGGAGAAATTTTTTTTTTCTTGTTAAGAATCACTGACCCTCTTGGGAAAAAAACCTTCCAAGAGTTAGATGCATGAAAAGGGAAATAATTTGTTTGCTTTTATCTTTTTATAAGAGAGAATATAAAATTCTAAATGTCTTTTGTAAGAGTTAACATTTAGGGTTTTAAAGCTTCATTGAATAGCTACATTAAATTAGGAAAAGTATGTCATTTAATATGATGGGTAACGGGAGACTCTAGAATGGAGGAAACGCAGGAAAGGAAAGATACATAACAGAGGAAGGAGAAGAACTGTGCAGGAGACAATGAAAAAGGCAGGCAGACCGAGATTGAAGGGAAGGCAGATGGGGGAGAAGAGAAATAATAGGAAGAGAAACAGGACAGAGAAATCAAATATTTAAAAACAGAGCAGAGACACAAAGAAAAGAACATGTAAGAAAATAATGGATAGGGAGAAAGTGAGAAGGAAACATGATGAGAAGGCAGGACGAGGGAGAAGCAAGCAACGGCAGGTGAAGAGGGACAATGAAGAGGGTACAGTCACTGAGTTCTGAGATGACCGTGCGTTTTGGCCTGGATCCCTCAGTTGTTTTCTTGGACATCAGAATCAATAACCACCAGATCCTCTGACAGCCAGCCCAGCCTCTGAGCCTCTCTTTCTATAGCTGGTGCCACTCGACTCCCAGCTGCTTACTCCTCACAGCCTTGGTCTTTGATCTTGGTCTATGATCCATACTGACCCTAATTAGACTTCTTATCAATCTTCCTACAGGTTTATCCATTTTATTTATATTTAACAATATCTTTCAATTTTGTTGATTTTATCTATTGAATTAATTGTGTTTTATTCTATTTCTAATAGAATAAAGTTTTTATGTAAGTTCTTGAGTTGAGTCCTTAGATCATTGATTTTCAACATTTCTTTCTTTTCTGATATATTAATCACAGGTTATATATTTCTAAGGATGACTTTAACTGCACTCCACAAGTTTTATTATGTCTTATACTTAACTATCATTAAGTTCAAAATATTTTTAAATTTTTCATTGTGATTTCTTCTTGATCCATGAATTAATTTAGAATTATATTACTTAATTTCCAAACACAAGGGAATTATCTCAGCCAGAGAATATTCTCCGTATGGTTTTAATCCTTGGAAAATTTGTTGAGAAATTCTTTATAGCCCAATATATTGACAGTTTGGTTAAATATTGCATGTGCATGTGAAAAGCATGCATATCCTGCAATTGATGTGGCAGTATTTTACGTGAAATGTGTTAAGTTTGTTAGTCATGTTGTTCTCATAATTATTTTACTATATTGTCTTTTCGAGTATTAAAATACTTCTATTTTCATTTTAATTTCAGTTACCTTGCCTATTATACCTTCTTTTATTATTATTTAATGCTTACCCTTGATTTATTGCAGTCTAATAAAAAATATTACTTTTTCCAATTCTCTGATTATGCTAGAAACTTAGAATACCTTAACTCCATTTATTCCTATTTTGCCTTTCACATTATTGTTGTCGTATATTTTTGGTATATTTTAAATTCAGCCCATTACTATTATTGTTTTGTATAGTCAACCTTCATTCATATTTATCCCCTTATTTACCACTTGCTGCCACCCTTTATTTCTTCTTGAATTTTATGTTTCTGTTTAAGATTGTTTTCTTTTTGCCTGAGGAATTTCCTTTATAAATTGTTTTAGGAAATTCTACTGGTGATGAATTTTTCAGTTTTTGTTTGTCTGAAAACATCTCAATTTTACCTTCATTTCTGAAGAATATTTTCATGAACTATATAATTCTAGTTTGGCACTTTGTTTTTGGCACTATAAAGATATCCTTTTATTATCTTCTGGCTGCGATCTTTTCTGTTAAAAATTCAGCCCAGTCTTATTTTTACTTTTTTGAAAATAATGGGACTGTTTTATCTGGCTATCTTTAAGATTTTTCTATTTCTTTAGCATTTAGCAGTTTTACTATGGCATGCCTAAGTGTGAATTTATTATTTTTTTATCTTCTTGATATTTATAACATGTCTTGAATATGTGGGCTGATGTTGTTTATTAGTTTTTTTTAATTTTTTATTTTGTATTGGAGTATAGCCAATTAAAAATGTTGTGATAATTTCAGGTGTGCAGTAAAGTGACTCAGCCATACATATACATATATCCATTCTCCCTCAGACTCCCCTGCCATACAGGCTGATGTTCCTTATTAGTTTTTGAAGATTCTAGGCCTTTAATATTTAATTTAATATTGCTTTAATATTGCTTCTGCCTCATTCTCTGTGTTACTGTTTTAGAACCCTGATTACCCTGAATCAAAATTTTTAATCTCTCCTATATATTTCTTATATTGTTTTCTGAATTTTCTATAACTTTTTCATGCTTTATCTGCATATTTTCTATCTTTCTGTTCAGTAAAATCATCTTTTCAACTGAGCCCAATCTACTGATGAACTCATCTCTTGAATTTTTGATTTCAGTTGTATTTGTCAGTTATATTTAGAATTTCTGTTTGAATTTTAAAAATATATTCCACTTTTCTCCCAAAATTCTCTTATCATCATATTTTGGACATATTAATCACAGCTATTTTAAAGGCTGTGTCTGATAATTCTCATGTCTAGATCACCTGCTGGTCTATTTCTGTATTCCATTTTTTTGTCTTGATAATGTTTCTTGGTATACCCAGTAATTTTTAATTGAATGCTAGGCATTGTGTATGATCATAGTAATATCTTCATGGAGGGAATTAATTTTAGATTATGATAGGTAGTAAGAGTAGAGGTAGACCTCTTTAATTCATTCAGGGATAGAATGAGCTGCTTCCAGTCTGGGCTGCAGTATTTTTAAAGGGCTTGAGTATGTTCAGTTTACTCTCAGGATGTTGCCCTTCAGAGGTTGCATCTGAAAGTCAGGGTATTCATCTCCTTGACGAGCCCTGAAAGTCAATTTTTGTCTCCAGAACACAATGAGATTGCTTATCACTCTGCTAAGCTTCTCAGTCTTTTAGCTGACACATTATTCTGGGCTTCTTAGCCTGTAGTCTCGCGCTGCTCATAAATCAGCAAATACTTCAAAGGGAAAAGCAGAACACATTTTTGGATTTACTTCTCTACCCTTCCCTTCTCTCTGGAATTTTTGATCTTCAGGTTCTGGCTTCTTGGTCTGATGCTTCCGAGTGGACTTTAAAAATTGTATACAGTCTTCCTAGTTGTATTTGAAGGAGTGTTGATCTGCTGCAAGTTAGTGTTTGCATAGCCAGAAGTTATGTTCTAAAGTCTTTTTATGATGTTAATCATATTGATGGTATCTGGTAGCATTTTGTGCTTTTTTAACTTCAGTTTGTTTGCTGGCATTATTATTATATGAAGGATGTAGCAAATAAATTTAATGTGTGATACTGTTTATGTAACTTATTTTATAACGTACAGACATACCTCGTTTTATTGCACTTTTATTACGCTTCACAGATATTGCATTTTTTACGAATTGAAGGTTTGTGGCAATCCTTCAAGGGGCAAGTCTGTTGGCACCGTATTTCCAATAGCATTTGCTCACTTCATGTCTCTGTGTCACATTTTGGTAAATCTCACATTTCAAACTTTTCATTATTATATTTGTTATAGCAATCTGTGATCAGTGCTCTTTGATGTTACTACTATGACTCCCTGAAGGCTCAGATGATGGTTAGCACTTTTTAGCAACAAAGTATTTTTAAATTCAGGTGTGTATGTTTTTTATGTGCATAATGATATTGCACACTTAGTAGACTACAGTATAGTGTAAACATAACTTTCATATGCACCTGGAAACCAAAAAACTGTGTCACTTGCTTTATTGCAATATTCACTTTATTGCAGTTGTCTGAAACTGATCCCACAGTATCTCCAAGGTATGCCTATATTTAAAATCTAACTAAGCTTCTATACATTAGTAGATATTATTACATGGAATTTCCATAAACTTTTGTTTGTCAAAAATTATTTACTAAGAATATATTTTATCTTGTACATCTTTCCTTAAGAGGATCACAAAATCCAGAATCCTCCATTTTTTTTTGTTTTCTTTCTTTTATTGAAGTATAGTTGATATACAGTATTATATTAGTTTCAGTTGTACTACAGTGATTTTATATTTTTATAGATTATACTTCATTTAAAGTTATTACAAAATAATAGCTATATTTTCCTGTGCTGTACAATATATCCTATTGCTTATTTATTTTATACATAGTAGTTTGTATCTCTTAATCCCATACCCCTATCTTGCCCCTCCCCCCTTCCCTCTCCCCACTGGTAACCACTAGTTTGTTCTCTATATCTGAGAATCTGTTTCTCTTTTGTTTTATTCATTCGTTTGTTTTATTTTTTAGATTTCATATAGAAGTGATTACATAGTGTTTGTCTTTCTCTGTCTGGCTTATTTCACTAAGCTTAATACCTTCTAGATCCACATTATTGCAAGTGGCAGAATTTCATTCTTTTTTATGCCTGAGTAATACACACACACACACACACACACACACACACACACATATCATCTTCTTTATCCATTAATATGTTCATGGACACTTAGGTTGCTTCCATATCTTGGCTATTGTAGATAGTGCTGCTGTGAACATTGGGTGCATGTATCTTTTTGAATTAGTGTTTTCGTTTTCTTCAGATATAAACCCAGGACTGGGATTACAGGATGATATGGTAGTTCTATTTTTAGTTTTTTAAGGAAACTACATACTGTTTTCCATAGTGGCTGTTCATTTATTTTATTTTTGGAAAAGTCTAGTGAATACTATAAACTGAGATATATCTAAAACCTGTACATTTATTTAACCATTGAGTGGAAAACGTTTCACAATTTGTAATTAGTTCTAATATATGTTTATTCAGCAAGTTTTCTGTGTGTCCTCTAATAATATTTGCTCAAAAATATGTGCATTTTGATTTGATAAATTAATATCTTCTGTGTATTATTTTGACTATTATTACTCTTTCAGGAAGGATAAATACCTCTCGATGGTGTGCACGTTTTAAATTTTAATATTTAGTGGAAAACCTCCAAAGAAGCATCTAAACATTTCCTATTATGTTTAATGGAATTTAGTCAAGTATTCAATTGACTGAAACATTTGTTTCTTTTTTCTTCAATGTTATGAATGTTGAAGAAAAAATTTTGGATCTTGCTAATAATTCTTCATATAATAATTAGCTATTTTTTAATATATATCATGCACTTAGGAAGAGTTTCAACATTTAATGATTGTGGACATGATTCCATATTTGAAATAATCTTTGTAATTATTTCAACCATTTTTACCAACTTGTGATATCTCATTAGGTTATACAATTTTTTCTATAATGAGGTTATAAATGATACGGGAGCAGAATTTGGAATTTAGTAACAAATTTAGGAGCAGAATTTAGAAGCACTCTTATTCTTGTTTTTAGGGTACATGTTCCTGTTTCAAGGACCCTCCCCCCCATTTTTCTGAATGGTAGCTTAATTAACATTTCCAATTTTCTTTTCACATGAACTGTGTACTTGTAGTCAATTGGTGTAGTGACTAGACTAAATTGGAATGACAGTGGTTCCAAACACCCTGTAGAAAATTTTGGGAAATTTGATGACCACCTCTAGAAGTTTACCTGGTCCAATTATTTGAAGCCTTGACTACTAAGGTAAAGTAAGGCAGAGCTGTTTCTGTGCTACCCACCCTTGCCTTGATGAGTGGAATGAGCCATATCCTCAGAGCTTCCTCCACCAATAACCAGTGGAGGATTTCATGATTTTGATTAGCAATCTCAATACTATGGTGATTTCATTGATTTTAGCAAAAATCTTTAAGAAAAAATACTGTGCAAACTATTTATGTTTAGTACTGACATCTTACAGTTTCATTAAACTTTCATTTTTCATTGAAAGACAAGGATAAGCACTGCCTTAATTCTGCAAGTTTCTGAGGCATCTCACACTGGGGTCTCTAAATATGATACTATCGATGGGCCTAATTGTTACATGAATTATCAAGTTCACCTGAAAACAGGTGCCGTAACAAATTTTTTCTTCTGATCTCCTTTTTGAAGTGGATGTAAGAGCTAATATATCTATTGTATAGCTATCTATATTTCTGGGACTATGTTAAGCATTTTATATATTTAATTTCCTTTAACTTCATAACAATACTGTGGTGTAGATAGTACTTTTATTCCTATTTTACATATGAAGACATTGAAGCCTGTATTAGTTTTCTATTGCTGCATAACAAATTTCCACATTCTGATTGGCTTAAAACATCATATACATTTACTGTCTCACATTTACATAGTCAAGAATCTGGACCTTGCTTAGTTGGGTCATAGTCTCAGGGTTTTACAAGGCTGTATTTGATTAACCTAGAGTGAACTGACTAGGAACTTTAATTACATTTATGACATTTCTTGACTGTTGCCATATTCTATTGGTTAGAAGCAAATCCACACATTCTACCGGTTAAGAGCAAGCACTCAAGGGGAGGGGATTATACAAGGGTGAGACTCATTGAGGATCACTCTAGGGTATGTCTTCCACAAAGCCTAAAGAAGTTAGTTAAACTGCCCATGCTTAGTCAGTGGTGGAGGCAGGATTTGAATCCAAGGTGTTTGGCTCTAGAGCCTAAGTGCTTTGCTGCTTGCTGTCTGAAGACCATCCATTCTCATGCACTACAGACTGAGAAAGAACTGATATGAATTGGTTGTAGGCATTCTAAAGCATACGTTTTACATGTTTGTGTTCTCTGTTCACTTGGTTGTTACAAGCTTTCTTTATATAATAAACTACTCCTCTACTTTCTGTGACAAGTGACATTCTTTTTCTTATGGAACTAGAAGTGCTAAATTTAATCAATAACACATCTTTTGGAAACCCCTAAATTTATAATATTGGAACAGAGGGGGCAGGTATACAATTTAAGTAGCAATTCCTTCATAAGGCTGTTGATTACATGTGTAAAATTTAAATCTTCATAAGGCTGTTGATTACATGTGTAAAATTTAAATCTTTGATCAATGAGTGATGATGGTGGACATGCTGTTGATAATGCTACAATGGCATCTAATTTTAGGTGAAGGAAATAATGGGAGGTTGTGTGAAAATGTTTAGTCACACTATGTTTAAGCCCTAGAAACTGTTGATTGTGTATGGTTCATTTATCATCACAGCCCTATATTTTGCTTATTTTAGAGATGAGATGAAAATCTTTATGTGCAAGAATCCTGGGAAATAACTCACTCAAACTGACCTGTGCAAAATGCCCATATCAGCCAATTTAAACACAGAGTTTGTTCAAGTTCAGGGTGCAGGAATCTTCATTTATGTACCTAACAATAGCACTTGAAAATGGAATTGCATTGCCTGCTGTTTTCTGTTGCCCAGCTTACACACACACACACACACACACACACACACACACACACACACACACA